>NC_135216.1:28999490-29004490 GCF_052324685.1 Brachyhypopomus gauderio
TCAGCGAACAGCCCTACACGCTGTAAAGGTGGAATAACCGCTTTCTATGCTCCCGACTGGGTGCGGTAACTGGGAGTTGACTCATTTTCAGACCGGGTGTCAAGCTCGAGCTGTCTCTTACTGGTGTGTAATAATTACGACGTAGTGAGTCTAAATCATCCAAACTGCCTCTGGGTTCAGTTTTTTGTGTCTGTAACTTTATTCGTTGAATAGCTTGTTTACAAGCGGGAAATCGCTTGTTTAATGCGTTTAGCATTACAAAATACACGTGTGGGTCGTCTGATACAAAGATGAACATTATTTTAGAAGCACTGACTAACGTTAAATTCTCAGAGAGGGTGTGTGCTATAGCTGTAGACACACGGCCTTGGTATTTTCAGCAGTTGCTTTTAGAGAGCCTCATTGTACAAAGCTTCAAACAGGTTACAACTCATCTACCTGCCAACACTCACTTTCTCACTGTCTCTCTCTTTCTCGCTCTCTCTCTCTTTCTCTCTCTCTCTCTCACACACACGTGCACACACATACACACACACACACACACACTGTCAGTTAAGTTAAATCTTGAATGTGAAATGTTAGTTTAGTCGTTTAGTAGTTCTCTATGGTCTTCTAGATTAAACAGTCAAAACTGTCAAACACTGCAGCATAACGTGTGTAAGGAAACTATATTGCATTAACAGGACACGTACTATAATAATAAACCCTAACTCTATCTGCATTAACAGGGTGTATACTATAATAATAGCAATAAAATAATAATAAACCCTATCTGCATTAACAGGGTGTGCACTATAATCATAATAATAAAATAAACCCTAATCCTAGCTACATTAACAGGACATGTACTATAATAATAATAATAAATAAAATAAACCCTAATCCTAGCTACATTAACAGGACATGTACTATAATAATAACAATATAATAATAATAATAATAATAATAATAATAATAATAATAATAAACCCTAATCCTAGCTACATTAACAGGGTGTGTACTATAATAATGTACCCTAACCCTACAATAACAGGGAGTGGGTTTCCAGGGGTGTGACCAGAACGTTTCAACCTGAATTCCCACCCAGAAGAACCAAAAGCCGATCCTCGTCTGCGGGTTTGAGGGTTAGGGTTAAGGTTAGGATTAGGGTTAGGATTAAGGTTAAGATCAGGGTTAGGATTAGGGTGAAATCTACCCCATCTCAGCCCACAGCCAAGCAGATACCTGTTAATCTGCACAGAATATGTCCAGAACTGCACTGTAAACCAGTCAAATCTGGTAGGAGCTTAATGTAACCCTAGAACACCTGCAGTGAGCTCCACCAGCACTCCACCCTCTTCTGTTTGAAATACAGCTGGAGTTGTTGCTTCAGTCAGTGGGGTGGAGCTGTTAACCTACCTGGGAGGGGGTGGAGCTGTTAATCTACCTGGGAGGGGGTGGAGCTGTCTACAAACTCACATGGCTGGGTGTGGATTTTTTAACTGAGATTTCTATTTCATTTTAAACTTTCTAACTTTTAAAGCTGAAATCCCCCCCCCCCTCCTCAGTCACCATGTTGCTGTTACTGGTTGGAATCTTTGTCCTTCATATTACCACCGTCATCCTCCTGCTTGCTGCCACCATTAACAATGTAAGACACACACACACACACACACACACACACACACACACACACACCCCACACACACACACACACACACTCACTCACACCACACACACACACACACACACACACATATATACACCCATACACACACACACACTCACTCACACCACCACACACACACACACACACACATATATACACACATACACAGACACACACCACGCACACACACACACACACACATACACAGACACACACCACACACACACACATATATACACACATACACAGACACACACCACGCACACACACACACACACACACACATATACACACATGCACACAAACATACACATACACACGAGTACATGCATAAACATACACAATCTCGCTTGCATGCATGTACACACACATGCATCTACGAACATCAGAAATACACTCAATTGTAAGTTCTTTTTAATCTAAGGAACTTCATATGAGACTCACAGAGACAAAGATTATTGATAATTGATAGATTAAGACTATGATTATGAATTTTCCACTTTTTGAAGAAAAATAAGATGCTGATTTCTAACTGTCTCTCTCATCTTTTCCCCTCTATCTCTACACCTATTCCTCTCTCTCTTCCACTCTTTTTCTCCCTCTCTCTACTTCTCTCTCTCCCCTCTGGCTCTTTCTTATCCTCTTTTATTCTGTGTTTCAAGGCCTGGAAGGAGACAAATATTTTCTCCACAGATATTTGGGGTCGTTGGATACAAATGAACGGACAGTGGAACTACACGGATCTCCCAAACACCTACCCTACTGGTACCAGTACACAAACACCTACCCTACTGGTACCAGTACACAAACACCTACTCTACTGGTACCAGTACACAAACACCTACCCTACTGGTACCTGTACACAAACACCTACCCTACTGGTACCAGTACACAAACACCTACTCTACTGGTACCAGTACACAAACACCTACCCTACTGGTACCAGTACACAAACACCTACTCTACTGGTACCAGTACACAAACACCTACCCTACTGGTACCAGTACACAAACACCTACTCTACTGGTACCAGTACACAAACACCTACTCTACTGGTACCAGTACACAAACACCTACCCTACTGGTACCTGTACACAAACACCTATCCTACTGGTACCAGTACACAAACACCTACCCTACTGGTACCAGTACACAAATACCTATCCTACTGGTACCAATACACAAACACCTAATATATGCATATGCATACACATGTACACATACAAATATGTGTATATACATACAGTGGGAAAAAGTATTTAGTCAGTCACCAATTGTGCAAGTTCTCCCACTTAAAAAGATGAGAGAGGCCGGTAATTGACATCATTTGACATCAATTGACTATGAGAGACAAAATGTGAAAAAAAAATTGAGAAAATCATTTTGTCTGACTTTTAAAGAATTTATTTGCAAATAATGGTGGAAAATAAGTATTTGGTCAATAACAAAAGTTCATCTCAATACTTTGTTGTATATCCTCTGTTGGCAATGACAGAGGTCAAACGTTTTCTGTAAGTCTTCACAAGGTTGGCACACACTGTTGCTGGTATGTTGGCCCATTCCTCCATGCAGATCTCCTCTAGAGCAGTGATGTTTTGGGGCTGTCGGCGGGCAACACGGACTTTTAACTCCCTCCAAAGGTTTTCGATGGGGTTGAGATCGGGGGACTAGCTAGGCCACTCCAGGACTTTGAAATGTTTCTTACGAAGCCACTCCTTTGTTGCCCTGGCAGTGTGCTTGGGATCATCGTCATGCTGAAAGACCCAGCCACGTTTCATCTTCATTGCCCTTGCTGATGGAAGGAGGTTTGCACCCAAAATCTCACAATACATGGCCCCATTCATTCTTTCATGTACACGGACCAGTCGTCCTGGTCCCTTTGCAGAGAAACAGCCCCAAAGCATGATGTTGCCACCCCCGTGCTTCACAGTTGGTATGGTGTTCTTTGGATGCAACTCAGCATTCACTGTCCTCCAAACACGACGAGTTGTGTTTTTACCAAATAGTTCTACTTTGGTTTCATCTGACCATATGACATTCTCCCAATACTCTTCTGGAACATCCAAATGCTCTCTAGCAAACTTCAGACGTGCCTGGATATGGACTGGCTTAAGCAGGGGGACACGTCTGGCACTGCAAGATCTGAGTCCCTGGCGTCGTAGTGTGTTGCTGATGGTAGCCTTTGTAACGTTGGTCCCAGCTTTCTGCAGGTCATTCACTAGATCCCCCCTTGTGGTTCTGGGATTTTTCCTCACCGTTCTTGTGATCATTTTGATCCCACGGGCTGAGATCTTGCGTGGAGCCCCAGATCGAGGGAGATTAGTAGTGGTCTTGTAGGTCTTCCATTTTCTGATTATTGCTCCCACAGTAGATTTCTTCACACCAAGCTGCTTGCCTATTGCAGATTCAGTCTTCCCAGCCTGGTGCAGGTCTACAATTCGGTTTCTGGTGTCATCCGACAGCTTTCGTCTTCACCATAGTGGAGTTTGGAGTGTGACTGTTTGAGGTTGTGGGCAGGTGTCTTTTATACTATTAACGACTTCAAACAGGTGCCATTAATACAGGTAATGAGTGGGGGATAGAGGAGCCTCTTAAAAAAGAAGTTACAGGTCTGTGACAGCCAGAAATCTTGCTTGTTTGTAGCTGATCAAATACTTATTTTCCACCATTATTTGCAAATAAATTCTTTAAAAGTCAGACAAAATGATTTTCTCAATTTTTTTTCACATTTTGTCTCTCATAGTTGAGGTCTACCTATGATGTCAATTACAGGCCTCTCTCATCTTTTTAAGTGGAAGAACTTGCACAATTGGTGACTGACTAAATACTTATTTTCCCCACTGTATATAGGCTACCCATAAAGATATATGCATTTATATACGTACACATACAAATTATGCATAAATGTTCATATATACACGAGTATATGCTTATACATAAATATATACAGACCAGCACACACTAGAGCAGCAATATCAATCAATCAATCAATCAAATTTTATTTATATAGCGCTTTTTACAACAGTTGTTGTCACAAAGCAGCTTTACAAGTGCCGAGTCCTAGCCCCCAGTGAGCAAGCCAAGGGTGACAGTGGCACGGAAAAACTCCCTAGTTTTTTGCATGAGGAAGAAACCTTGAGAGGAACCATAACTCAGGGGGGGAACCCATCCTCCTCTGGCCGACACCGGTCACCATGACAACAACAACAATTTAGACAGAAAGAAATAAAGAAAAGGAAAAGATGTAGTAATGTCCATCATGGTGTAGGCTCATCCAGTCAGGCAGTAGGTGGCTGGCACTGGATAAATCGCTTGTCTCTCCTTATCTCATTATTCCTCGAGCAGGCGGGCA
>NC_135216.1:29006990-29079490 GCF_052324685.1 Brachyhypopomus gauderio
TTACTTCTCCACCATAATCATCTCTCACCTGTCCACCCTGACCTTTCACCCCCTCCATTCTAACCCTCTTTCTCTGTTTCAGGTCTCTGTATTATGATAGCTGCGTCCATCTACACCGATATCTTCCACACTACTGGACAAGAATCTTATGGCCCCAGCTTCATCTTGGCCTGGATTGCGTTTGCCCTCACCTTCATCTCCTGCGTTATCTACTTTACCCTACGCAAGAAGACCACCTGAGGATCTCACACACACCCACACCCACACCCACACACACACTATAATATTCAACGCTCTAGTGTACATGCACCAACAAAGCCCCACAAACCCCTGCAAACACACACCTACACATAGCTGTTATGTATTGTGAAAGTGTTCCAGGCCCTGGTCCACGTCCGACCCAGCGGGGTGAGCGTAGGCTCACGTGTCCCTGTACCTTCACCCTGGGGAATGCAGCCTGCCCTTGTGGGGATAGGGTTAAGGTTAGGGTTAGGTCAGTATTAGGATTTGATTAGGGTTAGGATTAGATTAGGCTTAGAGGTTAGGCTATCGGGGTTGTTAGACTTAGGGTTAAATTTAAAATTAGGGTTAGATTAGGGTTAGGGTTAGATTACGGTTAGGGTTAGAGTATCAGGGGTGTAGGTGTCTGTTGGGGCGGCAGGGGTCTGTTGGCCATTCTTCATGTTTATAATCATATATGTGAGATGGGGTTAGGGGTGAATGTGCGTCATTATGTAATGTGTTTTTGTATAAAGGAATTATAATAGCATTTGTAGAGTTCTAAAATGGGAGAGAGATCTCTGTGATGGGAATGACTGCACAGGTGTGTCCCTAACTTGCAGAGGGCTCATTGGGCCGATTCTGTGCATGTGAGTGGGGAGACCAGTGCTGACCCTAACCCTGACCTTGACCCTAACCCTGAACCTGACCTTGAGCCCCAGTTAGGGTTAGGAACACTTTTATGTATCAGGTTAAAATCTCACAATGCAAACCAGCAGAGACTCGGCATGTGAGATTATGACACTTATAATCTGTGTACTGCGGTCTTAATCCAACCCTACTGAGGTGCCATTCCAGCACACAAGTATAAGAGACTTTGTTAGGAGCTGAGCTGGGCAGATAAGATGCCCATGTTGCCTCGGAGTGAGATTTTGAACACCTGCAACACTACAAATCTTTTTCATTTGACCAAAACTATGAGTGACTTATTTTTACACCATCTCTTATATGCAACTTCTAACCCAAACATGTAATAAAGTTTAATTGATGGGAGATAACAGATGGTAGTGTTTGTTATTTATGATCTATGAATTCCAAGTGAAGTGAATTAAGAAATCAACACACCGAAGAACACATGGCCGTTTATTCTGATCTGCACACATTCAGGCACACACACATTTAGACCTTTGATATTTGTTAGGAAACAAAAACGTAACATGCAGTAACAGAACAGCAGAACCATTCTGAAATGGCCACAATCATTCCCCCACGTTCCCTCCCCCGCGATCCCGCCCCCTGCGATCCCTCCCCCGTGATCCCGCCCCCGCGTTCCCTCCCCCACGATCCCGCCCCCGCGTTCCCTCCCCCGCGATCCCGCCCCCTGCGATCCCTCCCCTGCGATCCCTCCCCAGCAATCCCGCCCCCGCGATCCCGCCCCCTGCGATCCCTCCCCAGCAATCCCGCCCCCACGATCCCTCCCCCACGATCCCACCCCAGCAATCCTTAATTAAAAAGGAATTTAAAACATTAAAAACCCCACACACCATACCTACCACCACACATTAAAAAATCCACACCATACCCGCACCACAAACCCCACACACCATACCCGCCACCACACATTAAAAACTCCACACCATACCCACCACCACACATTACCCCACACACCATACCCGCACCACAAACCCCACACCATACCTGTGACCACACACCATACCCATGACCACACCCCACACCCACCACCACACATTAAAAACCCCACATAACATACATACTCATCATCACATAGACTCATCTTAACAAAAACTTGTTGTCAACAAGATGCCCCATTCACTGTCCCTCAAGTAAGATTATTGTGCCTTCACTGAAGTTCAGTTCACCGTGGTCAAGAAATTTTAGTGTGGTGCAGAGGAAACCTCGACCACCACATCTCATTAAGTACAATAGAGAAGTCATGCTGCGGTCACGTCTGGCTCCGCCCCCATCTGAAGAAACCTCGACCACCACATCTCATTAAGTACAATAGGGAAGTCATGCTGTGGTCACATCTGGCTCCGCCCCCATCTGAAGAAACCTCGACAACCACATCTCATTAAGTACAATAGGGAAGTCATGCTGCGGTCATGTCTGGCTCCGCCCCCATCTGAAGAAACCTCGACAACCACATCTCATTAAGTACAATAGGGAAGTCATGCTGCGGTCACGTCTGGCTCCGCCCCCATCTGAAGAAACCTCGACCACCACATCTCATTAAGTACAATAGGGAAGTCATGCTGCGGTCACGTCTGGCTCCGCCCCCATCTGAAGAAACCTCGACCACCACATCTCATTAAGTACAATAGGGAAGTCAATCAATCAATCAATCAAATTTTATTTATATAGCGCTTTTTACAACAGTTGTTGTCACAAAGCAGCTTTACAAGTGCCGAGTCCTAGCCCCCAGTGAGCAAGCCAAAGGCGACATTGGCAAGGAAAAACTCCCTAGTTTTTGCATGAGGAAGAAACCTTGAGAGGAACCAAGACTCAGGGGGGGAACCCATCCTCCTCTGGCCGACACCGGTCACCATGACAACAGCAACAATTTAGACAGAAAGAAGAGAAAGAAAAGGAAAAATATGTAATAATGTCCATCATGATGTATGCATCCGGTTAGGCAGGAGGTGGCTGGCCCAGGATGGATCGCTGGTCTCCTCATCTCATTATTCCTCAAGCAGGCGGGCAGCCATGTGGAGAAATGAAACAGGGAAAATTAGCTCTATATGAGGACATATACAGGACAGGTAAAATTATAAACATTTCCGGAGTGTGGCAGCAACTCCGGCATTTAGTTAAATTATTACAGCCTAGCTAAAAAGGCAGAACCAGAAGGTAACATAGGCTTGGGGGCATTCTGAGACAATGGCATCCGTCCACTGCACTGTCAACAAACTTGAGTGACCACGAGCAGTGACAGGACGACAGCACCAGCGCCCCAGTCTACCATAAAACCCTTCGTCTATGAACCCCTGGATCTGTACCTTTATCTAAGGGGGATATTAATTATCAAACGCTAAACTAAATAAGTGGGTTTTCAACCTAGACTTAAAGATTGTGACTGTGTCGGAGTCCCGGACGCATTTAGGAAGATTATTCCAAAGCTGGGGGGCCTTACAAGAAAAGGCTCTTCCCCCTGCTGTTACCTTATTAATTTTTGGAACTAATAAAAGACCAGCACCCTGTGATCTTAGTGGGCGTGGGGGTTCGTAATAGGAAATAAGTTCCTGAAGGTACTCAGGAGCAAGCCTGTGCAATGCTTTATAAGTTAATAAAAGAATTTTAAAGTCAATACGGAATTTAACTGGGAGCCAATGCAGGGCTGATAGGACTGGACTGATATGCTGAAATTTTCTAGTTCTGGTCAGAACCCTGGCTGCGGCATTTTGAACTATTTGAAGTTTATTTAGATTCCTATTTGAACATCCTGACAGTAGTGCATTGCAGTAGTCTAATCTAGAGCTAACAAAGGCGTGCACCAATTTTTCCGCATCATCCTGTGATAATGCATTTCTTAATTTAGCAATGTTACAGAGATGTAGAAAAGCTATCCTAGTAGTATTATCTATGTATTTATCAAATGATAGGTCAGTCGAGTATGACGCCTAGGTTTTTGGCTACTGTGCCAGGTGTAATGGGGTAGCCTGCGAGATTAAGCATTAGATCTGGAATTTTCTGTTTTGAGGCCTTAGGGCCCAGAAGGAGAACTTCTGTTTTGTCCTCATTAAGTTGGAGGAAGTTTAGAGACATCCAGCATTTAATATCTCTTACACAGGCCTCAATTTTTCTTAAACTGAGTTTGTCATCAGGTTTGGCTGATATGTAAAGTTGAGTGTCATCTGCATAGCAGTGAAAATTGACACCACGTTTGTTTATAACTGTGCCCAATGGTAGCATATATAATGTAAATAATAGTGGTCCTAGAATGGAGCCTTGCGGGACCCCATATTTAACTTTTGTACGTTTGGATGGAATATTATTGAGCTCTACAAACTGATAGCGATTTGTTAAGTAAGAATGAAACCATGAAAGGGCTGTGCCAGAGACTCCAACCCAGCGTTCTAACCTTTCTAGCAAGATCCTAGGTCATGCTGCGGTCACGTCTGGCTCCGCCCCCATCTGAAGAAACCTCGACAACCACATCTCATTAAGTACAATAGGGAAGTCATGCTGCGGTCACGTCTGGCTCCGCCCCCATCTGTCTGTTAAATCTCTGACATGTTCCATGTTTTGGTTTTCCCCATCTGATATTTTGTAACCCCGCCCCTTGTAATTGATTTCATGTGTCCCTGTTAAAGTCTTGTTTTTTGTGTATTTATATCCTGTGTTTGGTCTTAGGTGGTCGTTGGTCTTTCTTTTGTATACTGCCCTGGTCTGTGTCTATGTGAAGCTTTTTTGGTTAGTTCTTTGTTTATGCATGTCAGTTAATACTGTATGTGTGGGTTGTTTCTATGTCTAATGATATTATGGTATGACCCTGTGACCCTGTGACCCTGGACCGTCTCACTCTGCTCTTGCATTTGCCTGTGAATCTCACTCTTCTTGGCTGCTGCCAAAAGTATTCGCTCACCCATCCAAATTATCGGAATCAGGCGTTCCAATCACGTCCATGGCCACAGGTATATAAAATTATGCACCTCAGCACGGTTTTTATAAACATTTGTGAAAGTCGTTGGGAACAACAGCAACTCAGCCACAAAGTGGTAGGTCACCTAAACTGATGGAGCGGGGTCAGCGGATGCTGAAGCACACAGTGCGAAGAGGTCGCCAACTTTCTGAAGAGTCAATCACTACAGACATCCAAACTTCATGTGGCCTTCAGATTAGCTCCAGAACAGTATCCAAGTCATACATCACCAAGTACAATGCAAAGCGTTGAATGCAGTGGTGTAAAGCACACCGCCACTGGACTCTAGAGCAGTGGAGACATGTTCTCTGGAGTGACGAATCACGCTTCTCCATCTGGCAATCTGATGGACAAGTCTGGGTTTGGCAGTTGTCAGGAGAACGGTACTTGTCTGACTGCATTATGCCAAGTGTAAAGTTTGGTGGAGGGAGATTAGGGTGTGGGGTTGTTTTTCGGTAGCTGGGCTTGGCCCCTTAGTTCCAGTGAAAGGAACTCTGAATGCTTCAGCATACCAAGATAATTTGGACAATTCCAAGCTCCCTAACCCTAGGTGTGTGTGTGAGTACAGCAGCGTGTACATGTGATGCAGGATCAATCCCACATCCCTAGTGTGTGTATGATGGAAAAGAATCCAGATAACAGAATCCCATTACAGCAGGCAAAATACAGATTCAGCAAACCACCCACATTTACATCTATTCCAATGATACCATCACCACTGCTTTTCATTCTTAAGATACATACTACTCATCAACAATGGATTAAACCTAATCTGTAACATTTGAGATCAATATCTGCCTTTGCTTGTATGTATGAAACTGACCCCCACAAACACAATCACTCACACATGCACACACAGTACTGATGTGTGTTTAGTGAATGTTCAAGTGTGTTCCTATCTCCACCTTAATGGAGAGGCAGTCTGCTCCACTCCTACCGTAGGTAAATGCACATATCATCCACTAGAGGGAGTAATCAGACACAAGTAGTGATTATGAAAAACATGTGTGCATGTGTGCAGACAGACAGACAGACACACACACACACTCACCTATACTGACACAATGAGAATCGCTGAGTCTGTTCTCTGTTCAGGGCTTGTATTTGAGAAGCATATACACACTGACAGATCTGTAGTACAATGTGTCTCATGGTCATTCTTTGTTTTCATTTTTACAGGAATAAAAAATGATGATGACACCAGGCAGAAGTGCACCTTTCTTCTGGAACTGCACGTGGACGGCCACACATGGCCCTCACGCGTGCATGAGTATCAAACCTTCATCGTGTCCCAGGTGGACGCCGGTGCCACAGCCACTACAGCGCCTCCTGGTGGAACTGTGAACCATTTTAACACAGAAAATGTGTCATCACATCTGTGTGATTCTCCTGTGAAGTGTGAAGGTATAAAAACCTGCCAATGACAAATAACAACATGGGCACAGAGGCGACAAAGCCTGTTCTGTCTTACACACACACACATTCACACACATATACACACACACACACACACACACACAAAATCACACCTTCGAAGGCAATAAATGTCTGTTCTCCACAACAACAATGTCTCTGTGGCAACAGGACCCCAACATTCTGTATGATGTCACTGAGAAGGCTCCATCCTCATGAAGGAATGATGTCATAATGAATAAACAATTAATCTCCTTTCACCATCCAATCATGTGTATGATATTAAGACTTCGTCCACTCAGATACCTCCACATCCACTGGAGCATAAAATACTGATAAAAAAGAACTGTGATTAAAATAACATGAATAGTACTACCAATTCTACACAAGTGCAGAGGAAGCTGCCACTGCTCCGATAGCTTCTCCTGCTCTGTGCTCAGAAAGGGTTCTTCCTCTCATAACTCTCAGATACACCATTTGGGCTAAAACAATGTAATGCAATAACATAATGACAGTGGAGTTTAAAGTCAAAGAATATGAAAGTATGTCCACAAACTGGAAGCTTCTTTTGGTTCCTATCCAGCTGCTTCAGAGTTCTCGTTGTCCATGTAGCGCTGGTAGGGCTTGTCTCACATATTTTTTTCCACGATACAGGTAGATAATTAACAAAAACAATTTGTTTTGTTTTTTCCTTTGCAACATCTGTTGATTTTTAGCAGTTGTTAGAGTTCTTTAGACAAAGTCTTTAAATTCTACATTCCCGTCTGTTTATATCAATTTCAATATTTCCATCTGTAAATACGCTGGCTTTCCCAGGTCCTTCTGCTCTGTCAGGTCCTTGATCTGCATAGAAACGCACGCACGCACGCACACACACACACACACACACACACACACACACACACACACACACACACACACACACACACACGATTAAGGATAAAGATCACAATTAGGGTTGGGGTTAAAGATCACAACGCAATTTTGAGGTCACAGACATTTCAACACACTTGGTAAAGAATCACTATATGCCTATCATAGTACTCCTGTAAAGTTAGTGTTAGTGACAATACTCCTGTAAAGTTAGTGTTAGTGACAATACTCAGTTAGAGCAGTATGCAAGACTGTATAAGTATCTTAGACATGGAGGTATGTTGTGAGTGTACAAGCCCCATTCATGTTCAACCTCTACACCTCTGACTTCAGGCACACCAGAGTCCTGTGATGTGAGTCCTGTGATCTGATGACACAAAGTCCTGTGATCTGATGACAGAGTCCTGTGATGTAATGAGACAGAGTCCTGTGATCTGATGACACAGAGTCCTGTGATGTAATGACACAGAGTCCTGTGATGTAATGGCACAGAGTCCTGTGATGTAATGGCACAGAGTCCTGTGATGTAATGACACAGAGTCCTGTGATGTAATGACACAGAGTCCTGTGATGTAATGGCACAGATTCCTGTGATGTAATGACACAGAGTCCTGTGTCATTACATCACAGGTGTGTTGAGCGGGGGGGGGGGGGGGGGGGGGGGGCTCAACATAATGGCAAACATAATTTGTTGGGGGGGGGGGGGGGGTATTTGCATGTGTCAAACCCTAGACGTCAGATTGGCTACCATGAATGTCAATCAAAATACAACCATCAGTGCAGATGGACGATTCATCCACTACTTTTTAATGTCATGCGATCTACGCATATTCCTTTGCATTCGACCGACACTTCCTTCAACCGGTCGATCGCGATCGACGTAATGGACACCCCTGGTGTAACTGAACATCAGTAAGGCAGAGATGGGGTTGGTGCTCCATACCTACGTAACAAGAGTGCTCCATACACACTTAACAAGAGTGCCCCATACACACTTAACAAGAGTGCCCCATACACATTTAACAAAAGTACTCCATACACACTTAACAAGAGTGCTCTGAACACTTACTAAGAGTGCATGAGGGCAGTCATGGCCTGGTGGTTAGGGAACTGGTCTTGTGACCGGAGGGTTCTGGGTTCGATTCCCAGACCTGAGGCCATGATTGAGGTGCCCCTGAGCAAGGCCCTTAACCCTCAATTGCTCACTTGTATAAAAATGAGATAAAAATGTAAGTCACTCTGGATAAGGGCGTCTGCCAAATGCCATAAATGTAAATGAGTGCCCCATACACATTTTAACAAGTGCTCCATACACACTTAAAAAGAGTGCTCTGAACACTTAACAAGAGTGCTCTGAACACTTAACAATAGGGCTCCATACACACTTAAGAGTGCTCTGAACACTTAACAAGAATAACCCATGCACACTTAACAAGAGTGCCCCATACACACTTAACACAAGTGCTCCATACACACTTAACACAAGTGCTCCATAATAATAATAATAATAATAATCTTTATTTGTATAGCACCTTTCATACATACATGTAACTCAAAGTGCTTTACAGTATAAATAAAAGAAACATTAAAAGGAGATAAGACAAAGACAAAAAGACAAAAGAATGTTAAAAGAAATTAAAGATAAAAATATTAAAATAACATAAAAAGTAAAAAGTGAAGTAAGATAATAAAAAGTAAAGTAAATAAGATAAAACTATTAAGATAGAGTTTCTTAACTAAAAGCGGATCTAAACAGGAATGTTTTGAGACTGCTCTTAAAACTATGCAAGGATGAAATGCCTCTGAGCTCTTCAGGAAGAGAATTCCAGAGCTTTGGGCCATAGTGGCTAAAAGCACCCTCGCCAATCTTTAATCGGCTTTTAGGAATCACCAGTAGATTACTGTTTGAAGACCTGAGAGACCTTACTGGAACATATCTAACCATCATTTCACTTAGGTAAAGAGGGGCAAGACCATGAAGACATTTAAAAACCATGACTAGAACCTTAAAATCTATTCTAAAGCTGACAGGTAACCAGTGCAGTGAGTGGAGTGCAGGTGTAATATGATCTCTCTTTCTCCTGTGGGTCAGAACCCTTGCAGCCGCGTTCTGAACTCGCTGTAGGTGCGAAATAGAGCTCTTTGGAAGAGCAGATAGAACAGCGTTACAATAATCTAGCCTTGATGTGATAAATGCATGGACAAGTTTTTCACTGTCAGCAGGAGAGAGCATATCTCGGACCTTAGCGATGTTCCGAAGATGAAAGTAAGCTGTCTTGCATGTAGTCATGATGTGTGATTTGAAGCTGAGCTCATTATCAAAGGTGACGCCCAGGTTCTTAACACATTGTCTGGCTTTCAGATTCATTTGATTTAAATAAGTCTGGACATCATTCCTTTGTGAATCACTGCCAAGAACAAGAACCTCTGTCTTCTGTTTATTTAACTGCAGAAAATTGTCAGACATCCATGTCTGTATATCATCTATGCAGTCAAACAGTGAGCAAATTGATTTTAGGGCTTTAGGTTCTAGCGAAATATAAAGTTGAGTGTCATCTGCATATTGATGATAACTAATACCATGTTTATTAATGATGTGTGGTAACGGAAGCATATATAGGTTGAATAGTAACGGCCCAAGAATTGATCCTTGGGGGACGCCACAAGTTATTTTTTGATGTGTGGAGGAAGAGGTACCTAATTGCTACATAGTAATCACGCCCAGTTAGGTACGATCTAAACCAGTCTAAGACTAAGCCACTAAGGCCTACCCAGCTCTGTAGTCGATCAAGAAGTATTTCATGATCAACGGTGTCAAAAGCGGCGCTTAAATCTAGCAGAAAAAGGACTGAGAGTTTGCCTGCATCCTTATTCAATCTCAAGTCATTTACTACCTTAAGTAGGGCTGTTTCAGTGCTGTGGAGAGCTCTGAAACCAGATTGAAAAGTGCGTTCCATACACACTTAACAAGAGTGCCCCATACACACTTAACAAGAGTGCCCCATACACACTTAACAAGAGTGCACCATACACTTAACAAGAGTGCCCCATACACACTTAAGTGCTCCATACACACTTGACAAGAGACCCCATACATACTTTACAAGTGCGCTCCATACACACTTAACAAGTGTGCTCCATACACACTTAATAAGAGTGCTCCATACACACTTAACAAGAGTGCTCCATACAAACTTAACAAGAGTGCTCCATACAAACTTAACAAGAGTGCCCCATACACACTTAACAAGAGACCCCATACACACTTAACAAGAGTGCCCCATACACACTTAACAAGAGACCCCATACACACTTAACAAGAGACCCCATACACACTACTGGCCATGGGTAGCCATCCCTGCTTACTACACTGAAGCAGACTGTTACAGCTGTGTTGTGTAAGAGAGTGCTGTGTTACAGCTGCGTTGTTATAGCTGCGCTGTGTTACAGCTGCGCTGGTGTTACAGCTGCGCTGTGTAAGAGAGTGCTGTGTTACAGCTGCGCTGTGTAAGAGAGTGCTGTGTTACAGCTGCGCTGTGTTAGAGAGTGCTGTTATAGCTGCGCTGTGTTACAGCTGCGCTGGTGTTAGAGAGTGCAGTGTTTACAGCTGTGCTGTGTTAGAGATCTGTGTTACAGGTGCACTGGTGTTAGAGAGTGCAGTGTTTACAGCTGTGCTGTGTTAGAGATCTGTGTTACAGCTGTGCTGTTTTACAGCTGCACTGGTGTTAGAGAGTGCTGTGTTACAGCTGCGCTGTGTTAGAGAGTGCTGTGTTACAGCTGCGCTGTTATAGCTGCGCTGTGTTACAGCTGCACTGGTGTTAGAGAGAGCAGTGTTTACAGCTGTGCTGTGTTAGAGATCTGTGTTACAGCTGCGCTGTGTTACAGCTGCACTGGTGTTAGAGAGTGCTGTGTTAGAGAGTGCTGTGTTACAGCTGCGCTGTTATAGCTGCGCTGTGTTACAGCTGCACTGGTGTTAGAGAGTGCAGTGTTTACAGCTGTGCTGTGTTAGAGATCTGTGTTACAGCTGCGCTGTGTTACAGCTGCACTGGTGTTAGAGAGTGCTGTGTTACAGCTGCGCTGTGTAAGAGAGTGCTGTGTTACAGCTGCGCTTTGTTAGAGAGTGCTGTGTTACAGCTGCGCTGTTATAGCTGCGCTGTGTTACAGCTGCACTGGTGTTAGAGAGTGCAGTGTTTACAGCTGTGCTGTGTTAGAGATCTGTGTTACAGCTGCGCTGTGTTACAGCTGCGCTGTGTTAAAGAGTGCTGTGTTACAGCTGCGCTGTTATAGCTGCGCTGGTGTTACAGAGAGCTGTGTTATAGCTGCGCTGTCACAGCTGTGTTTTCTTAGAGAGAGCTGTGTTACAGCTGTGTTGTGTGTGCAGAGCGCTTTACACTGATATGCAGAGATGACACTGATCTACTATCTGAACTGTGCTGAACTACATCACTCACAGGTGCAATACATCCAAATCTAAACTGTAATGATACTTTCTTTGTACATGTTTCCACTCTTTATACTTTATACTGTAAGAACTACTGAATCATGTTTTAATACTCCACACTACAGATTACCTCACAGCACACGACAGATTACCACAGCACACCACAGATTACCACACAGCACACCACAGATTACCACAGCACACCACAGATTACCACACAGCACACTACAGATTACCATACAGCACACCACATATTACCACACAGCACACAACAGATTACCACACAACACACTACAGATTACCACACAGCACACCACAGATTACCACACAGCACACTACAGATTACCACACACAACACCACATATTACCACACATTACCACACAACACACTACAGATTACCACACAGCACACCACAGATTACCACACAGCACACTACAGATTACCATACAGCACACCACAGATTACCACACAGCACACTACAGTGTTTGTTTCCATGGCGCCAGTGTTCTTAGGTTTGTTTCCATGGCGCCAGTATTCATAGGTTTGTTCATCTCTCAAGTATGTTGGGAGTAGTCCACACTAACACGGGTAAATTAGAAAATGCATCTGTGTTGATAGATTTTGCTCATTTATATAACTAAAACAGCATTTTCCACTTCAGAAAAAACTTTTTTCAAATCCACTATTTAAAATGGTAAACTGAACAAAACAAACCCACAATATTAGTGTAGTGGTGAAGGGAAACAGAACGTTTAGAAAACAGTGGTGTAAGTAGTCACATGACCTCCACGCTTCCATGTTTACTGCAGTAGGTTCTTTAATCTCAAGTTCTGCAGCTTGACTTTGGTCTACAGAAGGAAGCTGTCTGTGTTTCTTCTGTACATGTTGGTCACTGTGTTGCATCTTATGTCGCATCAACTGCAGATTGTTAACAATGTCCCATGGCAGAAATGACAGAGTAGGCATAGGTCATACACTCACACATGCCTCTGGAAACCAAGCTACAAATGCTAGTGTAACCAAAACCATTTCTGGTTTACCTGTTTTAGTGTGTACTAATTTCAGGTTTATCTATGTTAGTGTATACTAATTTCAGGTTTACATGTGTTAGTGCGTACTAGATTCAGGTTTTCCTGAGATAGTGTGTACTAGTTTCAGGTTTATCTATGTTAGTGTGTACTAATTTCAGGTTTACCTGTGTTCGTGTGTACTAGATTCAGGTTTACCTTTGTTAGTGTGTACTAGTTTCAGGTTTACCTGTGTTAGTGTGTACTAGTTTCAGGTTTACCTGTATTAGTGTGTACTAATTTCAGGTTTACATGTGTTAGTGCGTACTAGATTCAGGTTTTCCTGAGATAGTGTGTACTAGGTTCAGGTTTATCTATGTTAGTGTGTACTAATTTCAGGTTTACCTGTGTTCGTGTGTACTAGATTCAGGTTTACCTGTGTTCGTGTGTACTAGTTTCAGGTTTACCTTTGTTAGTGTGTACTAATTTCAGGTTTACCTGTGTTAGTGTGTACTAATTTCAGGTTTACCTGTGTTAGTGTGTACTAGATTCAGGTTTACCTTTGTTAGTGTGTACTAATTTCAGGTTTACCTGTGTTAGTGCATACTAGATTCAGGTTTACCTGAGATAGTGTGTACTAGTTTCAAGTTTATCTATGTTAGTGTGTACTAATTTCAGGTTTACCTGTGTTCGTGTGTACTAGATTCAGGTTTACCTGTGTTATTGCGTACTAATTTCTGGTTTACCTTTGTTAGTGTGTACTAATTTCAGGTTTACCTGTGTTAGTGTGTACTAGATTCAGGTTTACCTTTGTTAGTGTGTACTAATTTCAGGTTTACCTGTGTTAGTGCATACTAGAATCAGGTTTACCTGAGTTAGTGTGTACTAGTTTCAGGTTTACCTGTGTTAGTGTGTACTAGTTTCAGGTCTACCTGTGTTAGTGTGTACTAGTTTCAGGTTTACTTGTGTTAGTGTGTACTAATTTCTGGTTTACCTGTATTAGTGTGTACTAGTTTCAGGTTTACCTTTGTTAGTGTGTACTAATTTCAGGTTTACCTGTGTTAGTGTGTACTAGTTTCAGGTTTACCTGTGTTAGTATGCACTAGTTTCAGGTTTACCTTTGTTAGTGTGTACTAGGCCTGAACAATACTGCACCTTAAAAAGAATAAATAGTAGGTTAATTTGAGACTGTGCTTGATAACTAGACTATGATTTAACACGACTATCAGTGTTGTGTTCACACTAAAAATGAACTAGTGCACGTTCATAGTTAATTAATTACTGCAGATCACCCACGGTAATCCAGCACAAGCTGCCCACCCTAACCCTAACCCTAATCCACCGTAACCCTAATCCCTAACCCACGGTAATCCAGCACAAGCTGCCCACCCTAACCCTAACCCTAACCCTAACCCTAACCCACGTCTCCTGAATGAAGGCAGCAGGTCCTCAATGCTGTCAGCTCCATATTTGGGCGAATGAACTTTGCGGTTGTTGCATCGTAGTTCTTTATGTTGTCTTGTACTCATTAAGTTGCATAAATTCCACAAGACGACTATGATGCTTCAACACTATATGTAGTTTTTGATATTATGCTGATGTCGCCAATGTCTGCACTGTTTCAGACCAGGTAGGAACAATTTGATAAATTGTAAAAAGGTGTGTTTTTTACCATCTGAGTCCACATGTGTGTGTTTATAAAATTTCTTTAAATGCTCAAACAAACCGGCATCTGCAGTTATGTTGTTTACGCTAGCAACGGACACAGGCTGAGTTTTATGGAACCTCAGACAGCGTGCATTAAAATGACCACATTCACGTTTATTGTTTATAAACTGAATGGTTCAATTCAGGATTCACAAAAACTATGAACACGTTCAGTGAACACAGAACACTGAGAACTATTACTCATTACTGCTAAAATGTCAGCAGATTTACATGATGCATACAGGTAATATGAGGACAGGTAAGACGAGATTAAGGTGACATAAGGCTCAGGTAAGGAGTGAGTCAAGTGTGTTAATGGCCACACCACTAACTTACAAAACTCTGGGGTTAGGATTATTTAGGGTTAGGGATTAGGGCTAGGGTTGGGGATTAGGGTTAGCCTTTCCCAAGACAGGAGCTCTCGTGTGATAGAGACCTTCTTCACTGCAGACCTAATTCAGTGGAGACCTACTTCAACGGAGACACTGGTACTGACTGGGCCACAGAGAACTAGGTGTGACTAGATGAGCCCAAAACTCACTGGCAACAATGTCTAGCAACAGGTACATAGAGACATAGAAGACCATCCCATAATATCTGAGCAAACCCATGCTTTAAGCATGTTCCTTACTAAAGCAGTGATTTGAGAACAGTAAAGGTCTTACGAAAGCAGTGATTTGAGAACAGTAAAGGTCTTACTAAAGCAGTGCTTTAAGAACAGTAAAGGTTTTACTAAAGCAGTGATTTGAGAACAGTAAAGGTCTTACAAAAGCAGTGATTTGAGAACAGTAAAGGTCTTACTAAAGCAGTGATTTGAGAACAGTAAAGGTCTTACTAAAGCAGTGATCCATCTGTCTTCAACCCCGTTCTGACTGCTCCTGATACGCAACTGCAGGCTTAGCTGGTCTACTGGTGAGCTAGGAGAGCACACACACACACACACAAACACAAACAAAACCACAGTCACACACACACAAACAAAACCACAGTCACCCACACATCCAAACAAAACCAGTCATGTACACACAAGCAAAACCACGCACAGATGTCCACAAATAATACACAAATAAAACACAAATACACAATACACTATAGTATGTTTGTAAATAGTACAGTGAGCTTCAGCATCAGTAACCCATAACCCAAAACCTTCATTGACATGAGGGAGATTTTGCTGTCAGCTTATGCAAGACAGTGTTCATTCTTGTAATATTAGGTCATGATGTTACTCATAATTAATTCCATACATATTGTTAGTTGCCGTGGTTCACTATATGTTAATAGTAACTATGTTAACCAATGCCATAAACAATGGTAGTTAAGGGAACATTTTAAAGATTCACTTGGACAGTTATGTAAAGTTCTACATCATCAAGATTCTCCTTTGTTGACAGGTCTGCATATAGATTGGCTAAACTATGTCTACATATAGATACACTTATAAATGTCTACATATACATTCATATGGTTTTGATGAAACTAAGAAATGTTTTCCAATGCAATTTAACCTCAACTGAAAAAATAAAGACTGTGATGTTAGTGGAGGGTTAGGGTTAGTACTAGTACTGGATGTGATGATGTTAGTGGAGGGTTAGGGTTAGTACTAGTACTGGATGTGATGATGTTAGTGGAGGGTTAGGGTTAGTACTAGTACTGGATGTGATGATGTTAACACAAGTGGGGTAAGTGATTAACACAGGGTTAAGTTATCAGCTATTAACATGAGGGGCAGGTGATTAACACGAGGGGTAAGTGATTAACACAAGGGGTAAATGATTAACACGAGGGGGTAAGTGATCAGCCTCCATCGCCCTCCTTCTGTGCTGTAAGATCAAACAATATAGTTCTCATATCTTACCTTGTGCTTTGGACACCTCAAAGAGAAATTGTCTTCATTTAGATAGCACTCTTAAAAGAGAACAAAAATAGAACATAACTCTGTGCATTCAATGTTAAGATGCACGATATTATATTTTCCCAATAAACAGCTGAGGCCCACATGCCCAAGTCCTCTGTGCCAACTCCCTGCTCACCTGCCTCCACAGCACATGGGTGATGGAACCGCAGTGTGCACCCTTTACTGTAGCAGCCCAGGGTGGAACCAGCCATTTCACAATGAGAACAGTTCTGTCAAGAAGCACATGTTCAAAAACACTGTGGGTTTTTCCCCAGTGAAATTTTTAAATTTGAGTGCTACACGTGACACACATCACAGATACTCAACACAAAACTCACCATTTCTCTGGCACCATCTAGTGCCTCCTGCAAGCCATACAGTCTCCCGTTGACCAAGTACACCCCACTAGTCCAGACAATGCAGCTCTCGTGCACCCACAGCTCACTGGGATCTAAAGGAACCAGAGGCAGCTGGGCCAGCTGGGGCCCCAGGGCATCCAGGCTGGGCGGAGGGGGCTGGAACGGCAGCGACGCTTTACTGTTGATGGGAATAGTGCGCGGCAAACCATCACCGGATTTGTGTCTTCTTTTAAAACGGGGATGGGAAGTCAGTTTTCTGTGCTGCGGTCTTTGCTGAGGGTCTTCTGGCTTTTGTTTCTGGGTGATCTCGATCTCCAGGTCAGGTGGCTTTAATGTCACAGATGCAACATCTGGCATCGGATCCCAGTTTTGTGCTGGTGGAGAACTGCTCATTTTGGCACTCTGGCACGGCAGGTCTTCACCCGCTGGTGGAGAAGCCATGCCAACACTAGTAGCAGGAGACACAAGGGTTGTGGTTTGACTTACAATGCAATCACTGTCTACTGATTTGATGTTAGGAGGATGCAGAGTATCAGAGGCAGTTAATTCTGCTGAAATAGAAGACAAATTTGATCCAGTATTAGCTGCACCAGAGTGTGACAAGATCTGTCGAATTTGAGGTTGGTTCTTTGGGAACTTGGCAGCATACTCAGCTGGATAGAATGGTCCATAGAGATCTCCAAGGTTCTTGTAATTAGCCCATTTCTGACAAAGGCAACATAAAAAACGACCAGTGTGGCCAGTTTCAGATATCACAGGGCCTAGCAGGACATATCCAGATGTAGGAAGTAACTTTCCTGACTGCATGGCTGATTCAGATTGTTCAACATTCCCCTTTTCCTGTAGCCTCTCAATTTCTTTCTCTTTTCTGATCATCTGGGATGCAAGAACAACAGCTGAAGGACCATCTTCTCCAAAACCAGTGACTTTGCCTTTCGATTTCTCATCCTCAGAGTTGACTATGGTACACACAGCTCCAATCTCAGCAATTTTTCTTTCTACATGTATGTATGGAGAGAAAACCTTTTTTCTGGTGTCTTGTAAAGTTCCACTCATGCCAGCATTTCCTCCACTGCCGGTTGGTGGATCCAGGTCTTCTTTAGGGGCCAGTCCTCTCCTCCTTCTCCACTGCCTGCCTCTTGAACCAGTCTCCTCGCTCCCCTCTTTCCCCTTCCTCTGTCTGTGCTTTACTGGCTTTATGTCTGCCTCGGGCTGGTTGTCCTCACTCTCCACATCCACCTTTATTGGCTGGGTCTGAATAGCAAGATCGAGAGACGGACAGGTTTTCTGATCAGGTAGTACAGAAGCTGTGACTGCTTCCTCTGTGGTGCTGGAGTTTGGTGTGGTGTGTGGAGCAGCAGCAGGAGCCACAGCGTGGGGCGGGGGAGGGGGAGGGGAGTGAGGGGGAGGGGGAGGCGAGTGAGGGGGGGCTGCAGGAGCGTTAGCCATGGCAGGCTGGACATGGACTTGCACACGTTTTTGTTTATTCACACTTCCTACTGGCCGCCCCTTTTTTTTGCCGGAGGGGAAATACCCCTTGGGAACAATGCTGTCTGGTGGTTTGCAGTCTGCCATTCTGGCAGAGGTTAACTGATGCTGTGGAGGCCGAGAGAGAAGGTGATGTCCTGGGCTTTGGCTATGGGGGGCTGCTCCATAAAAATCCCCTCCATAATCATCAAAACCTATGCCAGTCTCTTGAAGTTTCTGCCTTAGCAGGTTAGCAGCAGACTGCTCCCCTCGCCTTGTCTCCAACTGTTGGTAAGTGTTGGTGAATTGCTGTATATCAGATAACACAGATGAGGATGGAGGGGGAGAGCCTTGCACAGGGCGAGGTAACGGTGGTGGTGGGGGCAGGGGTCCCAGTAGCGTAAAGTCATCCTTATCAGCTTCACTGGTCCCAGGTCCAGAAGATACAGCCGTGCCTAACCCAAAGTCAAAGTCTGTTGGCAAGTTTCTTAGGGTACTACTGGTGGATCCTGTCATGCTCTGTTTGAGAACTTGAGAATCACAAGAATATGCATCTTCGGCTCTGTAGGGCAAAAGATCATCTAAAGAGTGAGATTCGTCAAGATAAGGCAAACAACCACCTTCTCTGTGAGGCGTAGTAGAGAACGTCACTCCAATCTCTGGGTCAGGTATGTCAGAGCTGTAATGTGATATATCTGGGAAATCAGCATCTATGTGGCTGTTACTGTAACTTAATTTTTTATTTGGGGTAATTTTTTGTACTATTGCTTCCAGTTTTAAACCCCGGCCCCTCCTTGGAGGCAGAATCTTTGTTTTCCCATGTGGGGGTGAATTAGCGCTGGGTGTTGGATATGGTGTGCTAGGGGAAGACAGTTTGGGACAAGGGTCTACATTCACTGAATCACTTTCATTTAGATGTCTAGATTCAGACTGGGATACTGGAGAATGGTAGGGTGGCCCACCCCTGTGACTGGGAAAGTCCTGATGCAGCCTCTTGGCTGGAATTGGAGAAATAAAAGAACGAACTCTCCTTCTCATCATTAAAGGGTTTGTTTCTGATGACCCTCCAGGTTTAGTTGGGCGATTCCCTTGGTGAATACCCGGGGCTGTATTACTGCTGTTGGGACCACCTGGACCAGTAGCACTGGCAGCGGCAGCAGGGTGGAATGCTTTGGCCGATTCTTCTGTAATCTCTTGAGAAGTTTCTACCTCCAGTGTCTTGGGAGCACTGACAGGTGCTGGTTGTGTGCCACCAGACTCACAAGGAACTGTAGATCGTAGATGTTGGTTACCAGCTCTTTCTTTTTCAGCATAAGATTCCCACAGTTTCATATCATAATGAGAGCCAGGGTAAGAATGCTGTCTTGGCAAATGATGCTGATTAGGCAAAACATCAGAAGGAGACTGAATTTTAAATTTTTGGTCAGAATTTTGGATAGAGTTATAATGGATGGTAATATCTTTAGGTCTAGTAGTGTTAGCAGGCCAATCAAATCTGTCCTCCATGGTGTGAGGGTGCTGAAGAGAGAGCGGGTGTGTATATGTTTGTAATTTGTTAGCTGGGGGAGGGACATGACTTGGAGATGTTAATGTATGGAAAGGATGATGAGTGTTCATTTTGGATTCTTCTACTGTATCACCAAACCCATAGGCAGCAAAACTGGTATCAGTCTGGGTATATGGTTTGCATCTGGGAGGTGATGACAGGGGGTTAGAAGAGAGATGGTGCTGATGAGAGTGGTATAAAGGGTTGCTTGCGGTGTCGTTTCCTTTGCCACTATTGTGTCTATTCAACTCAGAATTCAGATCCATGGGGCCATGCTGGGACTTGCTAGGCTCTTCCTTGGCTGGCATGGAACTTTGTCCATCTGTGGTGTGTTTGACCTTTGAAGCATCACCTGTTTCTTGCTCTTTTTTATCATTCACATTCTCCTTATTGCATTTTTGCTCCTTCGGTCCAGAGGATGAAAGAGACTGCTGAATAACTGAGGGTCCTATAGTTGCACACTGACCCCTCTCTCTTTCTGGTGTATTTCGTCGAGATGGGGACACATCACAGATCACAGAGCGCCTTTCTGAGGATGAGGAGTTCTGAGGGTTCGGGGTATGACTTATGGATTCTGCACTAGCAGCAAGCGAGTCTTCCTGTAGAAGCAGCTGCTGAATGGCAGACGGGGAGGCGAGACTGGGGACTTTCCTCTGAGCTAAGGAATAGTCTGACAAATTAATGTGCTTAGCAGGACCTGCAGAGGCATCGGAGCATTGCTGCAAAAGGGCGGCATTGCTAGGGGACACTGTTGTGCCCTTCTCCAGAGACATTCCATGGTCCACCTTTGGCTTTTGTGCTTCAGAATCCCAAGGAGGGTGAAGGAGGCCCAGGACCATCTCATGTTCAGCTTCTTGACTCTGACTGTGAGTATGAGGCTTTCCCAAGGCCATTTGAGGATGAATACTGGCACCTCCCATAACAGACTGACTCATCCCATGAGATCTTATGCTCTCAATCATACGATAGGGAAGTCTAGTATGATAATGGGGCTGGGACATATTTTGTGGCTGGTGGTGAACAGTAGATGCTTGTTCAGAGCGTCCATAGCGTCGATCTAAATGATAACCTTGGAGAACCTCTTGCAAAAGACTGGGATATGGTTGCTGCAACTGAGAATGACTCTCCTGGCCTCTTGGTCCTATGCCACTTCTACCACCCACTGCTAGAACGCCGGCATCCTTTCTAGCCCCTGAACCAAAGTTAGACTGTGTGTGATGGTAATCTTGGTATCTTGGTCCCACCACTCCAGCCCTTCCCTTGTTCTTCACACCTGTGCAGGTATTATATGGCATCTCAGAAGTTCCATATTTATAAGGACCAAGGTGACAGTGATTTGAGGACACACTCTGCCCAAGCTCAATTTTAGGGGACACATCATAAGGTGCCGTGTATGTTTCCACACTGGTGTCCCCATTGCCATTGTGACTCCCAGAATCTCTAAACATGTTAATGGAATGTTTCTCATCAGAGTAGCCGAGTTTGCCAAGGTGATAATTAGCAGCACAGTGTGGAGACATGGCCTCAGTATGTTTAGTTGCCTCAGGGTTTTGTTCAGAACGTGCAGAAACAATAACTCCAATAACTCCAACGTTAGACTGTTCTGGAGAGCTTAAGGTCTTTCTAGAAAAATGTTGCGTGTTGCTTTTATTTTCATTTTTATCACTATTATTTTGTTTAGTTGGGCTTGAATGTTCTACCTTTACACTGACTATGTTCTGGATATGTTTTCCTTGATCTGGTTCTTGGTTGGGCAGTTCTTCAGGTTCAACTGTGTTTCTTTCATCTTTAATATCTGGGTTATTTTTGTTCTTCAGTCCACTCCTGTCATCACTGTGACTGTGATCGAGTTCAGCTGTATAGTTTGGGCGTGTGTGTTGTGTAGGAGACGATCTAGAGATCAACAGGGCAGAAGAAGGAGGACAAGCAGGTGCATCTGGGCTCGGTTCTGCAGAAGGGGGAGAAGAAGAAGATGGGATTTGAGTTTCTGAGGTCTTATCAAAAGGTTTTGAAACCTGACTACATGATTGCTTACCAGATGCTTCAGTGACTCTACTCTTCACGTGTACATGCAGCCCAGGACGACTCTGTTCTTGGTGGATTTGGCTCTGAGGGGCAGAATAGCAGCTGGCTGGCTTCACTTCCGTCCCAGCTCCCCCTGTAGGTCTCACTTTCTCAAGTTCTGACTGGTTAGTGTGATCCTTTCTGACCTCCTCTGGCTTAGATCCCAAAATATCTCCACTGTCTTCATTTGCAGAGGAATGGCCGGCAATGCTAGTATTTCGAGGTTTTAGTTGGTTGGCAGCCGAATGCTGTGAATTAGGCTGATGGGAACTATCTTTGCTTTTCTTCTGAGAGAGCACAGTATCTGTCAGCTGCATATGTTGCACTGTATTGGGTAAATTAGCCACTTGTGATGTTAGGGCATTGAGACTATTCAGACCAGGGTCCTGTGAGATCTTGTCCTGTGGGTACAAAGACGAAGTGCCTTCTTCCCGTTGTCCACCACGACAACCTACTCCCATTCGATGTTGATTTAGGGCATTTGCATTCATACCAGTAGCTTTGCTACCTGCACTGCTACCACAACTACTGATGCTGCTGTTGGAGCTGGGAGTGGGGCTGAGCTGAGTCATGGTCTGGGAGGGCCTGGCATGACTGCGGCAGCCACGTGGGTGTAAGAGTGAGGACTGTGATGGTGCTTGAACAGAAGGGCAGCTGGGAGGAGCAGTGTTGCCCTCTGAAACCCCCGTGAGAGGGGATGAAGAAGAACTGTAGCTGGGGGAGTGGATGACAGACGGAGCAGGAGAAGGGTTAGATACCGGGCTGAAGTTCTGACTCACGTGTGTCTGCTGGTTCTGGGAGTGCATTGGAGATCTGGATATGTCTTGAGAGGAATGGAGTGGTGTGGTAGGGCTTAAGGAGACAGAGGACTGAGGATTTTTAGGGTGTGCATGGCCAGGAGGTACATGTTGCATCTTCAAGGAGGCATCATACCCATCATACCCTGCTCCAAGACTGTGCTGTGATGTGCGACGAGAGGCATGTTTATGAGCAGGATGGGACTGAGGCGAATAGGGAGGATGGGAAGAGGACGGATAATTCTGTGTCACATTTTCATGATGCCCGGAGTTGTTTGAAGTGGCAGAACCAGTAGAAGAATTTGGATTAGACTGAGTGGGTGAGTTATTGATTTTGGAGTCCATACTGCCAGTGCTGCTGGTGTCATAGCGTTGTGGTGGAGAGTTGTACATTCCAGCTGATGCTGTGGGTGCATTAAGAGAAGGGTAGTGACCAAACTGAGACGGTATTCTGTGTCCAGGGAGAGAATAGGTGCGATGACCTTGATGGTGCCCCTGATGCGAGGGGTATTTCTGGCTGGCTTGATGCTGATGCACATCAGCACCTGAAGCAGGTGGTACTGCAGACACACTAAACTGTTGTGAAGGAGAAAATGAAGCAGCAGCACTATTACTAGAAGATGCACTGGCACTGTAGTCCATGGGATAGGCGGACATGAGGCCGGAGGACGACCCTGACCCAGACACGTGTCTGTACTGGTGAGGTATGGGCCCATCCATGTTTGAGTATCCAAATCCTGCTCCATACGCCCCTCCTCCTCTTCTGTTGCGATCTCTGCCACTCACAGAGAAATAGTAGTCCATACTCTCTTTTCGGTAAGAGCTGCTACTGTTTCCACTGTGGTGTATCTCCCCTGTGCCTCGTCTGGACCCATAGCCGTGTATGTGAGGCACCTGCACTGGGTGTTGAGCCCGCATGTGTAGATGTTGGCTGTGACTCTGCAGGGCACCATAGTCCTCTGTGGTCCTGGGGGATATTTGAGGCTCAGACACATGCGGTGGGTAGAGGGAGCTCACCATGTTCCCACCCCTGCTGGGAAACCCTGGAGGAGGAGCTGGACTGTTGGGAAAGTTCTGCATTTTTGTGGTATTAGTATTTTGGAAAAGCAGTTGTTTGAGAGTAAGACCTTTTCTATCAAAAGAATCCAAAAGGAATGCCTTGTTTTTACATAAATGTTGAATGTCAGTGAATTAGCTTGCACAAAATTTGTGATTCTGTCACAAGAACAGTCCCGAGTTGCTTAACAGCTGCTATAGCTGATGGATGAAATCATTATCAATGCAGTGGCAGAGGGGTAAAAAGTTGGTAAAGCAAAACAAAAACTTTAACTCTGACGTCCGCCACAGGTGGACGCAGGTGTGACAAACTTAGCGGCTGTCACATCCATTCAGATAAACAACTGTAGCTCCACTGTAACTCACTGTAGCTCCACTGTAACTCCACTGTAACTCCACTGTATGCTCATAACAGGTTGGCACTAGATTTGGAATGAAACTATTTCTATGAGTAACTACGAATTCAACATAACATAACTACAAATGAGACCCAAAACAAAACAAGCAAAAATAAAAAATAAAACCCTAACCCTAACACTAATCTTTCTTCATTGATCTGAAGAAGTCAGTTATGGGTTAATGCAACCATTTTCACCTCCAGCTGTAGCTCATGTAACAAAATGCTAATAATTTGTTTGTAAATGAGCATATAGTAGCCATGCAGTGGAATCAATCCAGTTCACTGGCACATCTTAAAAGCCCTGGTTGCCATACACAATATCCTGTGTAATAATGTTATCATCCACTAACATTATTATCTGTTCTTAATTGTTTGTTTTTCAGATTAACACTTTAAGATTGCACTTCAGTGCCTCTTAACACTGTTAATTTTCCTTGTTTCATTTTGCAACAACAAAAAAAACCTTTGGTCCCGAGTTTTCTTCTTTCCACAAACATTAGACATTTTTTTCATTGTGGTCCAGTACAGTCCCTGTCATCCCACTGTTAGAGTTCAGTCAGGGCGCTGTTCTTACTGCAGGGTCCAAACACAAAGCTTAACACACTGAACATTATGTCCTCGTGTTTTATCCCACTTCTTTATGTTTTCTTTAAGAAGCAGTAACTGAAAAGAAAAAAAAAACAAACAAATTAGCATGTTGTTACAAGTGTAATTACAATTATACTGAATTAATGTTGGTTAGATGAGTCACTGAAGTTTTTTGGTAAGCCCTCACTAGACTAGCATGTGAATGTGCACATATTCTCTGTGTTGGCTTACATGTGCATGTATTATTTTGTTCCAATTGTTAGAAATTCCAGAAAATCTAAAATCATTTATCCATCCTCTAGTTGTAGAAGTTGTTAATCATTTAAATCTGAAAGTAGATTATGAAATGTTTTACACAAGAACAAATGTCGAAGTGGCCAAGCTTAAAAGAGAGTGGAGAGTGTATGGTAGTAATGCACAGTAGTGTACGGCAGTGTGTGTCAGAGTACAGTAATGCATGGTAGTATACAGTAGTGTACAGGAGTGCATACTAGCAGAGTACATTTACATTTACATTTATGGCATTTGGCAGACGCTCTTATCCAGAGCGACTTACATTTTTATCTTATTTTTATACAAGTGAGCAATTGAGGGTTAGGGCCTTGCTCAGGGGCACCTCAGTCATGGCCTCAGGACTGGGAATCGAACCCACGACCCTCCGGTCACAAGACCAGTTCCCTAACCACCAGGCCATGACTGCCCTACAGTACAGTAATGCATGGTAGTATGTACAGTAGTGTGTGGTAGTATGCAGCAGTGTACAGTGGTGTGTGATAGTATGCAGTAGTGTGTTGTAGTATGCAGTAGTGTACAGTGGTGTGTGATAGTGTACAGTGGTGTGTGGTAGTATGCAGTAGTGTACAGTGGTGTGTGGTAGTATGCAGTAGTGTACAGTGGTGTGTGGTAGTATGCAGTAGTGTACAGTGGTGTGTGGTAGTATGCAGTAGTGTATAGTACTGTGGTCTCAGACGGGTGCCAATAATACTTGACTGCCTTAACTAAAATACTAAAATCTCACCACTGAGTATGTTACATGGCAAATGTCAGAGCCAGTGGCAGCTATAGTGTGTGTGTGTGTGTGTGTGTGTGTGTGTGAATGGGTTTTTAATTAGAGCAGGTTCTAATGAACAGCTCTGCCACCTTAATGGGGTCATTAGTCATGAACCAGCCCTCTGACACGTGTCCATTGTCTCTTCTACAGTGTAGATGACTTTATGGCCGGTAGTTTCAGCTAGTTGGTCTGCAGTACAATGATAATGGTGTTGTAAGTCCTTCCTCTGGCCTTCAGTTGACCAAAGACATAAGACAAACGCCGTTCTGCATTCTGCATACCATACGATTGCAATTAACCACCATTGCTGACTCGTGCCCGGCGACAGCAGCTTAGCAACCAAATCACTTACTGTTGCAATTTAACATTCGTATCGCATCTGTTGGTTATGCATTTCTAACCACAGTCGTTATTTCCTACACCAGGACTGTAGCAGACAGATACGATGGTGCTACATGTCAGATGGGCTGCTCGGGGTAACGCGTGGCGTATACGACAGCAGAGGATATGGTAAACATAACAGGAACATCCCACACTTACACACTCGTCATTATTAACAGTATAAGATAATAAGCGACCATTACTTGTCACTGTATACTTTACCACCTATGTGGCGTTCCATGCATATTTCATGAGTTGGCACAGCCAAAACCATATTATGATGGAGAAGTTTCACATTTCTGAGACCGTGTATATGTTATGCCAAATGAACTTTAATAATGCTAGTTACTCTACCTAATAACTGGCTGGCTGGGTAGTTAGTATGAATCAAACGTCGGACAGACTAAAGAGTCTTTCGTATTTGATCCAGTGCAAACAGAAAGGACATTTGTCATTGCTCTATGACATTAGTGGCGTGTTTCCGAGCCCAACACCGCCGAACTGATTTCTAGGAAGCTAACGCGAGCTGATTAGCTGCTCGTTATTGTGCAGACGCGCTGTTACACGGACACAATGTGTCCGTCTGGCTCTGCACACAGCGCAACAAATACACACATTTATGCGCTATATACATTTATATATATATACACACACACACACACACAACAACCACTTAAATCTATACCATGTTCTGGAAAATCTGGAATCGCAGTTGTAATTACTAATGGCTGAGCTGGCGAACGACATTGTTATAGCGGGGAGAGAGATGATGAAAATAGAGTGAAGTATTTTCATTAGCTGTGCCAACGTTACAAGATGATGTGTACAGCAAAAAGGAAACGATTCGGACCTAACCTTATTTTGACATATATCGCACGCAAAAACACAATAAATGATGGGAAGTGGCATTGTCCAAGCGCATACCTGAACGCTGCAGGCCCCGAGCTGAAAGGCTGTTTTGTGTGATTCCCGCTGCTGTAACAGAACCCCGGGCTCGAGTCGACATCTGCTCCGCGTCTCCCGCTCCGGCTCCGCTACCAACACACCCAGCCGAAGGCGGCCAAGTCGGGGGGCCCGTCTCAATCTCGCAAACAACGGGCCTTTCTCCCCAAAAACCCTTTCTTTTGTTCTCACCTCTAAAAATAACAAGAACACAAGTGGGGTGTCCGTAGGTCCCGTATACAGTCAGCTCCATACACCCCCGCCCCCTTCCCACTCGTCCTCTCTCCCTCTCCCTCACACACCGTTTAGGTGAATCCACCTAGATCTGGTTAAAATTACACGCATTGCTTAAATAGCCAACGTACGAAGTCGAAATGCTTCGGACTTTGCATCAATTTCCAAACCTCTGTGTAGAAACACTGTCTACGCGGCTTATAACGGACACAGCATGATGTTCCAATTCGTCTTCTGTTAACAGTTTTTCCCCTTTTTTTGCAAGTGAAAGACCGCCTTGAAAATGCACATACACTCATATTCCCATACCCGCTCGCACTGCCCCCGCCCCCTCATCAAACCCCTTTCCAATATGTTTCTTTTTTCAGCAGAGCACACACATTTATATATAAAAAAACAACAGCACTTAAATATTTTACTTCTGTATTAGATTCTTTGAAATTCCCTTTGTTAGTGTGTCACCAGCTGTAGAGGCAGAGATGGACAGAGATGCACAGAGAGAGACAGAGATGGACAGAGAGAAACAGAGATGGACAGATATGGAGAGAGAAAGGTGGACAGAGAGAGAGAGTAAAGGAGCAAGAGAAATAAACTCAAAGCTGAGATGCTCAGATCAGTTCAAGTAGAATCAACAACACTGTTGACAGCACAGGAACTTTTTTATGTTAGAGATTTACTAATAAATGTCATTACTGTATCTCTCATAATCTGTCGTATGTCCTGGAATTCAGACTGGATGTATCTGGTTGCATGAACATGAAGTAGAAATGAGATGTGGGTTGATGTGAACAGTTCAGTTATGCCTTGGCTTTATGGTCTTCTTAGGCACCTGTAAAGATGCACATTCAGCTCTGTTTAGGAAACAAGTGTGATGTAAATATCACTGGGTTAAAAACTAGTGTTGAAAATCTGGCCAAAGTACAACATTACGTGCTACTGTCATTGCAGACAGGTAAGAACAGGTTAGGGTTAGACCAATCAGACTTTAGGGTTAGACCAATCACATATTAGGGTTAGACCAATCAGACATTAGGGTTAGACCAATCACACATTAGGGTTAGACCAATCAGACGTTACTACCACTGTTACTAGAACCCACTGTAGTTCACATGAACTTGCTGTGATGGACATCAAGACAGGAACAACACCAAGGGGCAGGAACAGCAGAGAGGTAGTGTTGTATTGGTAGTGTGTGTTGTATTGGTAGTGTGTGTTGTATTGGTAGTGTAGTGTGTGTTGTATTGGTAGTGTAGGTAATAATAATAATAATAATAATAATAATAATAATAATAATAATGATAATAATTTAAACTCTTCTTAAAAACATGAACCTATGCTGAGAGTCTAATGTCAGAATGAAGATCATTATCATCATCATCATCATCATCATCATGCTAGTCTGAGAGCGTAAGCTGCTAAAGCCCAGTCACCTTCAACTTTAGTCCGTGCAACAAGTAACACTTGTTTACAGGACATTAAAGATCTTACATTATTAAGTGAACACAAGTGGACATACAAGCTCGGGAATGTAAGCAGGAGTCCTACCATGTGCAGCCTGGTACGTCAGCACTAAGATTATTTAATCAGTTCTATATCTCACTGGCAGCCGGTGAAGAGGCCAGAACTGGGGTCATATGCTCCCTACGTTAGTCCTGGTTAACCCAGCTGCATTTTGGAAAAGCTGCAGTTGAGACGCCTCTCTCTGACTCAGACAGGTGAACAGGGCATTACAATCATCCAATCGGGAGGAGACAGAATTTCCCTGTGTCCAAAAAGGTCAGGAAATGTCTGGTCTAACTGATGTTTCTGAGCTGAAAGAAGCAGGATTGTAGAAGCTTTTTGATGTGACCAGTGAAATTTAAATGGGGATTGGAGATCACACCCAGATTTCTAACGGATGGCCTTGCCTTTAACCCAGCATGATCAATGTCTAACTGCACCCGCTTGGACACATCCTCTGGTAGTGTGTGTTGTATTGGTAGTGTAGGTAGGTGTGTTGATTGGATGATTTTAGATATGGCACAGAAGTATGCATGTGTGTTATGATTTGGAAAGGTCTGGCTGGACCTGGATGTGATTTACAGGTTCTCAAGAAGGTTTAGAATCTAACAAAATCTTTTAGAACTGAAAATCACCAGGTTACCCCACTACTCACTAACCCTAACACCAGTACCTTCCTGCCACAGTAACCTACTGGCTCACCTCCCTCCCTCTCCATCTCTCTCTCTCCCTCTCTCTCTCTCTCCCTCTCTCTCTCTCTCCCTCCCTCCATCTCTCTGCCCTCTCCCTCTTTTCTCTCCCCCTCCTCCCTTTTCCTTCTCTCTCAACAACTGTTCTATTCCCTTGTTCCTATGCAGATACACGTCTATTTCCATCATGGTCACCATGGCAACTGCATCACAGAAGCCTAACTGTGGATAATTTATAGGCCACATATTTACACCTCTCACGTACAGACACGCACACACATTAATGTGTTTATGAGCACATAAATGCACAAGTGGTAAGATACTTCTATGAGGTCATAAAAGGCAAATTACATCATCATTGTCATCACAATCACAACCTGACTGCACTAACCCACTCTGGCCCTGCAATATTAACACACACATAACTCATGCCACTAACACACACAGACCCCAACGCACCAACACACACAGAACCCACCACACTAACACACAGATCCAACCCTACTAACACACACAGACCTCACCACCAGAGGCGGTCTTTGCATAGAGGCGTGGCTAGGCAACTGCCTTGGGCCCCTCCCACTGCAGCCCACTGTAGGGCCCCCTGACTAGCTGACTTATTTCTCGCATATTAATGTTGATGGGCCCCCTAGCTAAATTCACCTTGAGCCCCCAAATTGCTAAGTCTGCCACTGCTCACCACACTAACACACAGACCACACTAAGACACACAGACCACACTAACACACATATACCTCACCTCACTAACACACACAGACCCCACCACACTAACACACACAGACCTCACCAGACTAACACACACATAACTCACCCCACTAACACACAGACCTCACCACATTAACACACACAGACCTCATTGCACTAACACACACAGACCTCACCACATTAACATACACAGACCCCACCACACTAACACACACAGACCACACTAACACACACAGACCCCACCACACTAACACACACAGACCACACTAACACACACAGACCTCACCACACTAACACACACATAACTCACCCCACTAACACACAGACCCCACCACACTAACACACACAGATCCAACCCTACTAACACACACAGATCCAACCCTACTAATACACAGACCACACTAACACACATATACCTCACCTCACTAACACACACAGACCTCACCACATTAACACACAGACCCCACCACACTAACACACACATAACTCACCACACTAACACACACAGACCCCACCAGAATAACACATACAGACCCCACCAGACTAACACACACAGACCCCACCACACTAACACACACAGACCACACTAACACACACAGACCTCACCACACTAACACACACAGACCACACTAACACACACAGACCTCACCACACTAACACACACAGACCACACTAACACACACAGACCCCACCACACTAACACACACAGACCTCACCACATATACATCAGTTCACTAACACACACACAGACCCCACCACACTAACACACACATACCTCATTGCACTAACACACACAGACCCCACCACCTGAAATGTTAAGGCAGATTTATTGAGACATATACTTAGAGCAAGACCAAGCAGGAAACGTGAACAGAGAACAATGACCAACATGGAGGTGAAATACAACAGGGATTAAATACACAGAAACTAACTAGACACAGGTGGGATCACTGACCACAGGGACGTTACGGACAGAAGGAGAGCAGACAGAACAAGACAGAAAACAAGGCGGGACTAACAGGCATGGAAAAACACTGACACACAGAACAGGACGACAGGGAATGACAGCTAGCAGACAGCGGACACATGACAGGACAAAACAAGACATGCAAGAGGGACAGGACTGGGAGCAACTGTAGGGATGGCAGGGCCAGGAATCAGGGCGGGAGAAATGAGGCACAGGAGCTGGGGCATGGCAGAGGGAAGAGACACGGAGACGGGCAAAGAGACAGGCAGGGACACCACACTACCAACAGGACAGGGGATTAGGAGAGACCAGACAGGACCAGGGTGAGGCACAGAAGCAGGACAAGGGACAGGACAAGGGGCAGACACGGGAGTGGGGCCAGGGAATGGGGCTGATGCAAAGACAGAGGTAAGTATATACAGGACAACAGACACAGGTATTGGAACAAAATGGTACATGACTCTGGGAACAGACACAGGGATGGGCATGCAGACACGGATAGAAACAACAACAAGAACTGGGACCAACACAAAGCCAGGGATGGAGCACAGAACAAAAGGCAATCTGGGTACAGAAAATGAACAATCATTTGGGGAAGCAAACACATTTTCGAATCCCGGTCCAAAGGCGGGCAGTGCAGTCTCGGGTAGCGGGGACTGGAGGGACCTGCTGACGGGCCATGGGGACAGGCATTGACCCCTTCCGAGTTTCGGCTGAGGGGGCGTCCGGAGGTAGATGGAGAGCCACTCAGGGACAATGCATGGGCGCAGGCCACTCTTGGGCCTCTGGTACGGGTGCAGTCCACTCCTGGGCCTCTGGCGTTTGTCACAGAGCAAGAGGACGGACACAAATGTCCATAAAGGAGGATTTATTGAAACATATACTTAGAGCGAAGGAGCGAGACCAAGCAGGAAACATGAGCAGAGAACAATGACCAACACGGAGGTGAAATACAACAGGGATTAAATACACAGAAACTAACTAGACACAGGTGGGATCACTGACCACAGATGACAGAAGGGGAACCATTGCGACAGCAAACAAGACAAAAGGTGTTGAACTTCATTCAACAAGAAACAAAACTACTCACAGTAACTAACCACAATAACCACCGATAGCGACACGAAAACAAACCAACACAAAACTACACGTCGAGAACTAAGCAATCCAGAAACACTATGAAATGCTTAACGATTTCGGTTCTATAAAGAACTCACACAAACAACAAAACACAAAAATACACATATGAACATGAAGGGAAGACACCTGTTTAGGACTGCATATAGTCTCTAATCTGCTCCCTTTATGTTGTAGGGATGTTATGTTGTTTATTTGTTGTTTATGTTCTTTGCTTTGATTTTATTCTTTTATGTACGATGACCTTGAGAGTCATGAAAGGCGCCTATACATAAAATGTATTATTATTAAATGTATTAAAGTAAAAACCTACATAGTATTCCGCTTAACAAAATCTAAACCTAAAACAAACACACAAAGGAGAAAACCCTCGGAAAAGGGAAAGAATACCATGTTAGACTAGGGGAAGAACTAACAAAGAACCTGGGCAGGAGACCAATGTGAAGACAGAGCTACCATAGCAATGACCTGCAAAGACAAGAACACACTGAGGAACTTAAATATTAGATATTCACACTGGTGAATATCTAAGAGGAGGGCAACAGTCAAACAAACAAAGTAATAGAAAGTAAGTTATAGGAATAATTAACACAAGGGGAGACTATTCGTTACACATAAACAGACCCCACAACATTACCACACACAAACCCCACATTACCACACACAAACTCTACCATATTACCGCACACAAACCCCACAACATTACCACACACAGACCCCACAACATTACCACACACAGATCCCACAACATTACCACACACAGACCCCACAACATTACCACACACAAACCCCACATTACCACACATAAACTCTACCATATTAACGCACACAAACCCCACAACATTACCACACACAGACCCCACAACATTACCACATGCAAACCTCACAACATTACCACACAGACCCCACAACATTAACACACACAAACCCCACAACATTACCACACAAACTCCACAATATTACCACACAAACCCCTCAACATTACCACACACAAATCCCACATTATCACACACAAACCCCACATTACCACACACAAACTCTACAATATTACAGCATACAAACCCCTCAACATTACCACACACAGACCCCACATTTCCACACACAAACTCCAGAATATTACCACACACACAGACCCCACAACATTGCCACACACAGACCCCACAACATTACCACACACAGACACTCAGACTGTGTCTGGTGGAATATGTATAATCTATCAAAATTCTTTAGAAATTCTTTAGAAATACTTTGATATCTCCAATTCCTTTGAGATGCTGTCTATAATAGTAATTAATCCATCTACAAATAAGAACGCATTTTCCCTGACTAATGTGTACAGACCACCAGGGCCTTACTCAGACTTTCTAAGTGATTTTGCAGCAAATTTAGCAGTATGTAGTGACAAAATAATAATGGTATTTAACATACATTTTGATAATGTGGAGGATCCGCTGACAAGGGCTTTTACTTCACTATTGAACTCTGTCGGCATTACACAAAATTATACTAACCCTAACTAATTATAGACCCATTTCGAACATATAATTTATATCCAAGATCTTAGAAAAAGCTGTTGCCCAGCAATTATGCTTATATCTACATAGAGTTCCAATCTGGATTTAGGCCCCACCAAAGTACTGAAACAGCCCTAGTTAAAGTAATAAATCAGGGGTGCCCACAGTTTTCAGCTTGCGAGCTACTTATAAGATGACCCAGTCAGAAAGATCTGGATTGCAGATTGGCTACCGTGAATGTCAATCAAAATACAACCGTCAGTGCAGATGTGCGATTCATCTACTACTATTTTATGTGACGCGATCTACGCACATTCCTTCGCGATCGACCGACACTTCCTTCGCGATCGACCGGTCGATCGCGATCGACGTAATGAGCACCCCTGTAATAAATGATTTGCTTCTTGCCTCAGATTAAGGCTATGTATCTCTGCTAGTGCTTCTGGTGCAGCTTTCAACACAATAGATCATAGGATCTTGCTAGCATGGTTAGAAAGTTGGGTTGGAATCTCAGGCACAGCCCTTTCATGGTTTAATTCTTACTTAACGAATTGCTATCAGTTTGTTGAGCTCAATAATATTCCATCCAAATGCACAAAAGTGAAATATGGGGTCCCACAAGGCTCCATCTTAGGACCACTATTATTTACATTATATATGCTACCATTGGGCATAAAAACAAACAAACATGGTGTCAACTTTCACTGCTATGCAGATGACACTCAAATTTAGATATCAGCCAAACCTGATGACAAACAGTTTAGGGAAAATTTAGGCCTGCGTAAGAGATTTTAAATGCTGGATGTCTCTAAACTTCCTCCAACTTAATGAGGACAAAATGTAAGTTCTCCTTCTGGGCCCAAAGGCTGCAAGACAGAAAATACCAGATCTAATGCTTAATCTCGCAGACTACCCTATTACACTTGGTACAGTAGACAAAAATCTCGGCATCTTACTCGACTCTGACTTATCATTTGATAAATACATAGATAATACTACTAGGATAGCTTTTCTAAATCTCTGCAACATTGCCAAGTTAAGAAATGCATTATCACAAGATGATGCAGAAAAATTGGTACACGCCTTTGTTAGCTCCACACTAGACAATTGTAAATCATTAGTCAGGATGCTCATATAGGAATCTAAATAAACTTCAAATTTTTCAAAATGCCGCAGCCAGAGTTCTGACTAGAACTAGAAAATGAGATCATATTAGACCAATCTTATCAGCCCTGCATTGCCTCCCAGTTAAATTCCATATTGATAAAAAGTTATTCTACTGACTTATAAAGAATTGCTTGCTCCTGATTACCTCCAGGAACTATTTCTTATTATGAACCCCCATGTCCACTAAGATCACAGGGTGCTGGCCTCTTATTAGTTCCAACAATTAATAAGGTAACAGCGGGGGGAAGAGCCTTTTCTTGTAAGGCCCCCCAACTTTGGAATAACCTTCCAGAATGTGACACAGTCTCAATCTTTAAGTCTAGGTTGAAAATGTACTTATTTAGTTTAGCGTTTGATAACTAATGTGCCCCCTTAGATAAAGGTACAGATCCAGGGGTTCATAGACGAAGGATTTTATGGTAGACTGGGGCACTGGTGCTGTTATTCTGTCACTGCACGTGGTCACTCAAGTTTGTTGACAGTGCAGTGGATGGATGCCAATATCTCAGAATGCCCCCAAGTCTGTGTTACTTTCTGGTTCTGCCTTTTCAGCTAGGCTGTAATAATTTGGATTTGCTGCCACACTCCAGAAATGTTTAATTTCCTCTGTCCAGCATATGACCTCATGCAGAGCTAATTTTCCCTGTTTTATACTTTCTACATGGCTGCCCGCCTACTCGAGGAACACTGAGATGAGGAGAGACAAGCCTTTCCAGAGATCCACCCTGGGCCGGCCACCTCCTGCCTAACCAGATATGATGAAATATCAACCCATTTCCCTGACTAACCAGTGTGGATGAAGGATAAACCCACTACCCTGGGCCCTTTCACCGCCCCGACTTCGCCTCTGCTATGACTACCATTACCAGCCATCAAGACATTTAGGACTGAATAGGAATTACAAAGAGAACTCTTGTATACAAATACACACCAAGATAGAATTTATTTAGCCTTCACATCTTTTCTTTGTTTTTTTATCTCTTTAATTGTCATGGTGACCGGCGTCGGCCAGAGGAGGATGGGTTCCCCTCCTGAGTCTTGGTTCCTCTCAAGGTTTCTTCCTCATGCCCTTAGGGAGTTTTTCCTTGCCACTGATAAATTTAGGAATTTATAATTTGGCCAAACAGAGAGACAGAATGAGAAAGGATGCTCAGCAGGTTAGACTGATAGAGAAGGAAATGTTGAACAGAAAGAGTTGAGGAGATGTGTCACGTTTAGCCCCGCCCCCCTCCCTGGTCCCGCCTAGCTCCCCGCTCCCATTCGTTTCTCCCTCCGTCTGTCATGTCCTGATCATCAGCACTAACACCTGAGTCTCGTTTACCTCCCTTGTTTCAGTGTATTTAATCCCCGTGGTGTGTTACTCCCGTGTCGGTCTTTGTTTGTTCAGCCAGCCTTGCTCACCTCCACGCTCTGTACTTATGTCTTTCCTTCGTTCCCTGTACGCCGGTATGGTTAGTCCTGTCTTTGTCTTCCCTGTTGTACTTCTCTTGTGTCTTTACGGTTTCGTTTAGTTGTTCTCTGGTTTGTTAGATCTTCCCTAGTATTTTGTTCCCTGCCTCCCCGTTTCTCTGCTTTGGTTCATCTTTCGTCATTTGTCCCCGTCTACCCGTTTCCCCTTTTGTAGTTTCATATTTGTGTCACGTAGGGCAACGCCCCCTCTCGTAGCTGTCACTCTGGGTTCCCTCATGTCCGTGTTCCCTGCCTGTTTGTCCCGCCCTGCTCGTTTGTCTTCGTGTTTCCTTGTTTGTTACCACGCCCCTGTGTCATTGCCATCACCTGTCCCTAGTTAGTTTCTATGTATAAAGTCCCGTCATTCCCCAGTCGTGTCATCCGTGATTTTGTCTACTTAGTGTCTTGTGCTTTGTTCTATCCGGTCCTTTGTGAGTATTGTTTCCGCTGCCAGTATTCCTGCCTGTTCCGTGTTTCCCCGTCGTGTTGGTTTATCTGCCCGAGTATGTCTGTTCGTATTTCATGTCTGGACTGCCTGCCTGTTATGACCCATGCCTGTGTTTTCGACTCTGCTTATGGTATTCCCCGTAATAAATCTCGCTCATCTCAGCGATTGTGTCCGTCTCCTCGCTCCGTTGCGCATGCAACGTTACATAATCACGGATCTAACGAGGACACAGCGAGAGAGCGAGACTCCGGTGAGTTTAGTCGCTGTAGCGAGTTGTTGGCTGCTTCCGTGCAGTTTAATTCTCATGTGTTACAGCGCGAACGAGCCGGAGACAGGAATACCCCTGGCGCTGTGGGAACAAGGAAGTCTCGTCGCAGACCGAAGAAAGCGCAGTCTCTCACTACTGGCTTTCGCGGCGAGACTCCTTTTGAGCGCTGTGAGTCTGCCCTGCTTGACGAACGCCACAGGGGTGAGCAACCTGTGGTACAAGCAGCGGGCAGACGGAGGGAATGCACAGACGAGCTTTGGCTTAACCCTCGGTCGGCTCTCAATGGCTGCTGCGAGCTCCCGACGCCTCAGAGGAGGCGGAGCCATCGCAGAGAGAGCCACCGAGGGGCGTGTGTGTCTGTGTGTTCTTCCAGGCTCACCCAGGACCCTGAGGAGGAGGACCTACCGCCGCTGATCCCGCCGGCTACACATCGCGACACCCCCAAGTATTTTTTGGGGGGGAGTACAAGCCACGTCGGCTTGGCGGTTCCGCCCCCCGAGGACGTCGGCTTGGTGGCTCCGCCCCCCGAGGACGTCGGCTTGGTGGCTCCGCCCCCCGAGGACGTCGGCTTGGTGGCTCCGCCCCCCGAGGACGTCGGCTTGGCGTACACGCCCCCCGAGGACGTCGGTTCCTGTCCCCGCTGCCCGTAGGCAGTCCGCGCCGGTTCCTGTCCCTGCTGCCCGTAGGCAGTCCGCGCCGGTTCCTGTCCCCGCTGCCCGTAGGCAGTCCGCGCCGGTTCCTGTCCCCGCTGCCCGTAGGCAGTCCGCGCCGGTTCCTGTCCCCGCGACCCAGGAGGGGTCGTCCACGCCGGTTCCTGTCCCCGCGACCCAGGAGGGGTCGTCCACGCCGGTTCCTGTCCCCGCGACCCGGGAGGGGTCGTCCACGCCGGTTCCTGTCCCCGCGACCCGGGAGGGGTCGTCCACGCCGGTTCCTGTCCCCGCTGCCCGCCAGCGGACCCTGCCTGTTCCCGCTGCCCGCCAGCGGACCCTGCCTGTTCCCGCTGCCCGCCAGCGGACCCTGCCTGTTCCCGCTGCCCGCCAGCGGGCCCTGCCTGTTCCCGCTGCCCGCCGCCCGGCTCCGCCTGTTCCCGCTGCCCGCCGCCCGGCTCCGCCTGTGCCCGCTGCCCGCCGCCCGGCTCCGCCTGTGCCCGCTGCCCGCCGCCCGGCCGCGCCTGTGCCCGCTGCCCGCCGCCCGGCCGCCCCTGTGCCCGCTGCCCGCCGCCCGGCCGCGCCTGTGTCCCCAGAGACTGTGCTGCCCTCTATTGGGCCCGGACATTATGTGCCCTCTGCTCTGCCCTGTACACCTGCCTCTGTACCCATGTTCCCCTTGCTCCCATGTTCTGTCCCTGGTTTTGTGTTGGTCCCAGTCCCTGTGTGTGTGCCTGTTCGTGTCCTTGTGCCCGTCCCTGTGTCTGGTTCCAGTGGTGTCCTCTCTGTCCCGGTTCCCGTGTCTGTTCCCCAGATTGTGACCCACTTCGTTCCTGTCCCAGTCTCCGTCGTCCAGGCCGTGTTTGCCTCAGTGTTTACCTCTGCCCTGTCCCCTGGCCCCGCTCCAGTGTCTGTCCCCGGTCCTGTCCTGTCCAGCCCTGCTCCTGTGCCTCGCCCTGGCCCTATCCGGTCTCCCTGTGTCCCGTGTCATGCCGTGTCCCAGGTCCCTCGTCCTGTTTCGTCTGGTCCTGTCCCTCCGGTCTGTCCTGTGTCCGCTGTCCCTGTCCTGTCTGCCCTTGCGTGCCCCGGAGTGGGCAGATAGCAGACAGACAGGGGGCAGATAGGAGACAGATAGGGGAAAGATAGGGACAGATATTAGATGAGGGAGTGAAGAAAATTAGCAAAAATTTTAGATAAGAAAACATGTCACCACCATCACTATAACATCTTGTATGTATGTATATGTAAAAAAAAAAGTATGGTTTTTAAATGGGGAAAATCTGGTTAAGTTTACAAATGTAGTGCTGGTCTTTAAAATCTTAAATGGCTTAGCGCCGCCAGTGCTAGACAAATGTGTGCATAGGGCCACGAATAGGTCGACAAGGTTTAGCACAAGAGGTGACTGTACTATTCCATTAAGGAAAAGTGTTTTTGGTCACTGTTTTTTCTTTTCGTGCTTCACATGACTGGAATTCTCTCCCACCTGAGATAAAAGGGTTAACAGCTGTCGGTCTGTTTTACAGACGATTAAAAGTCTAGTTATTGAGTACACAGACGTGTAAACATAATGGTTGATTTTGTTTTATGCTGTATTTTTGTATAATTATTTTTTTTCCATTTCTTTCTTAATTATTACTACTGTGTATTGTGTAAGACTGTTTCCTTCGGATCATCAACCTGCCCAGGGACAGCGGATGAAAATTAGCCATTTGGCTAAATCTGGCACATTTACATCATGTAATAATGATGTTGATTAATGTGTATTGCCCCTCTTTAAATAAAATAAATACAAATACAAAAGAAGGAAGTGGGGCTTTTTTGGATGGCACCTGTCGAGGTGTGGAGACGAGGGATGTGGTAACAGGGAGCTTGGTAACGAGGAAGTAAATATGAACATGACTGCCAAGGGTCATTGGTGATATTTATTAATTATTTTAGTAATATTTAAAACTTGGGCTGTGGGATAGAAACGTTTTGAGTTTGTTTGTCCTTGTTTTGATGGCTCTGTATGGTCTGACTGATGGTAACCGGTGGGATGTATCCTTTGTGGTGTTCTGAGCTCTCTGGGGACAGCGGGACCAGTATAGACCCACTAGAGTGGGGAGAGGGACACCGATGATTTACTCTGCAGTGCAGTTATAAACCCACACAGGCAGCAGGTCACAGTGCCCTGTATGGTGGTATGCTAGAAAGACACCAGCAGTCAACATCGCTCTTCCTGAGGAAGAGGAGGTAGAAGAGAGAAATGTAAGAGAGAGATCCAAGATGGGGCTGAGTATGGCTGCGATGTGGCGAGCTCCCACTTACTTTTGCAGTTTTTTGTTGTTTTTGTGTTCGTCACTCTAATTGCACTAAACGTTACTGGCCTCATCATCTACGACCGAAAAAAACTTCTAGAAATCAGATCATCGATAAATCACTGCAAAGCACAGATCCTTTGTTTGTAAGCACCGGAGAAGCTGCAGTCACCTGGATCGCCTGGCCACGAATACGCCAAAGATGATGGAGAAATAGTAGGAGAGCCAGCGTGCTCTTCAGGCTGAGATGTCACACTCACTGACTGCCTCTTCCCACTGTGCAGTCGTTGGACAACAAAAGCTGTGTGAGCCCCATGCACAGATCGTTTTCCTGTGGGAGGTTCGGGACTGCAGCGTTAACTGCCTCACAGAGACTTGGTTATCCGAGGACATCCCTGCTCACGCTATCGAACCCACGAGATTCTCTCTCTACCGCACCGACAGAACCAAAGAGCTTTCCAGGAAAAGCAAAGGAGATGGTGTATGTTTTCTGATCAACAATGCTTGGTGTGATCAGAGGAATGTACATTTCATTGAGTCTTTCTGCTCGCCAGATCATCTCCTGTTGGCCAGCATGGCTTCCCTGTGGGATTATGGGACTGTGTCTTGCTGCAGTTTATATCCATCCCCCGGCAGGCTAACTGTAATGCAGCATGCACTGCGGAGTGAGGAGGTGGACACAAACATTGAGGAGAGCGAGATTTATTAAAGGGAATTCCATAATCAGGGTCGTTAAAGTAGGCATGGGCCATAACAGGTAGGCAGTCCAAACACGAAAGGTAAATAGGCATACTGACACTAGGAACTAGAACAAAACAAGGCAGGGTACCACAGAACAGGCAGGAAAAAATGCTAGAAAGAACAATACTCACAACTGAACCAAGCTCAAAAAATAACAGAGATCACAAAATAACCGACCAGGGACAAGGCAAACACAGGAACTATAAATGCATAGAACTAACAAGATACAGGTGGAAACACTGATGACATGGGAGTGACACACAGAGGGAAACCATGACAACAGATAACAAGGCGGGATAACCAGACAAGGAAAACACAGGCACATGGAACAGGGGACCGGAGTGACAGCTAGAAGAGGGAGGCGTAGCCCTATTTGACACTAACTCAGACCTCGCGCTCGGGAAGCTACATGAGGCGATCAACAAGCAGATGACGGCACGCCTGGTGGCTGCATTCATCGTTGGGACTTTAACTTCGCCTCCTATGGATCCAGCAGGTTTGTCTCCACTCCTAACAGCCATTCAATCTCAGGGTAGGTTGTTGGGTGGTCATGACCAACTCCTCCGTCAACTGAGCACGACTGTGGAGGCATTGACCCAGGTCATTCAAGGACTACCCTTACCTACTGCCTCCACTCCCGCGCCTGAAACCCCCCCCCCCCCCCACACACCTCCTCTGGTTGCCGAACTGCTTCCCAGTATCTCCCCCTCTGTACGTTGTTCTGGAGAAATATGATGGTTCTCCTGGTCTCTGTCCAGGGTTTCTCCTTCAATGTACCCTATACTTTCGAGTATCAGTGGCGGCTTTTCCCACAGATGCATTGAAGTTCGCCTTCGTTATATCTCTCCTCAATGGGAGAGCCTTACAGTGGGCAACCGCGGTATGGAGCGGTACCCACCCCGCGGCACAGACCTTTGCTTCTTTTGTGAGATATTTTAAGGAGGTATTCAATCACTCCAGTACTGGAGAGGATCTGGGGGAGCAACTGCTCCAGTTAAGGCAGGGGGAGTCTTCGGCTACCGAACATTCCCTGAGGTTTCGTTCTCTCTCGGCTACCACGGGTTGGGGCGAAAAAGCCCTACTGGCCATCTACCGTAGGAGTTTGAATGACTCTCTGAAATCAGAATTGGCATGTAAGGATGAGGATCTCTCCCTCTGAGAATTAATTCGGTTATCAGTCAAGCTGAAGGATTCAATCCTGAAGGAGTACTACGAGGTCAGTTCGTCTGACACCAATCCCCCCCAACTCCCCCATCTCAACCAGAGCCCATGGGAGTAGGACACGCACGCCTAACTCCAGAGGAATGTCAGCGTCGTATCCCACTCACACATGCCCTGTCCATATGCGCATAAAGGGGATTGATGGTCTTCCCATCGGGTCTGGAGTGATCACGAAGCGCACGGTACCACTTACAGTCATAATAGGTGCTTTACACAATGAATCCCTCACGTTTTATATTATCGATTCGCCTGAACATCCCATCGTTCTGGGCTATCCATGGCTACACCAACACAACCCTGAGATCTCCTGGAAAACAGGGGAGCTGACTCGCTGGAGTGAATATTGTCACACACACTGCTTAGCGCACGCTATTCGCACTACGACTATTGAAAGCCCACAAGTCAGTACATCAACGTTGCTCCCTGAGGAATATATAGAATTCACGGATGTTTTCAGTAAAACCCAGGTCGCGACTCTTCCCCCTCATCGCCCATTGGACTGTGCCATAGATCTGTTATCGGGTACTATGCTGCCCAAAAGTACAGCTTATCCCCTCTCTTTGCCCGAAACTAAAGCTATGGAAGAGTATATCACGGAGGCGCTACAAGCGGGGTATGTTCGTCCTTCATTGTCCCCAGCTGTTGCTGGATTTTTCTTTGTTAGTAAGAAAGATGGGGGATTACGACCCTTTATATATTTTTGTGGGCTTAATGCTATCACCACCAAGAACTGCTATCCCCTGCCATTAGTTCCTTTGTAAGGCTACAATATATACCAGAGTGGACCTCAGGAGTGCTTACAATTTAGTCCGGATTAATCCTGCCTTCCTCACTTCCTGTTTATCCCCCGCCTCTTCGCAGCCAAAATGACCCTTCTTCACTAAACCCCCTATATTAGCAGCTTAATTGAATTTTAAACACCAAATTTCATCTTGCATATTTTCGTTCATCACAAAATGTGTGACTACATGAGTTTTCCCCTCTTCACTTGAATTTCTATAGCTTAAAAACCCTCACGTCCTCATTTCCTGTTTATCCCCCGTGTCCACCGGGTCAAAAAGACCCGTCTTCACTAAACCCCCTATATTAGCAGCTTAATTGAATTTTTAACACCAAATTTCATCTTGCATATTGTCATTCACCACAAAATGTGTGAATACATGAGTTTTCCCTCTTTACTTGAATTTCTATAGCTTAACAAACGAATTTTAAAAATTGAAAATAAAATAAAAAATTTTTCATTTTTCATCCAAAATTTTTTTCATCCAAATTTCTTCTTTTTCTCTTCAATTATACAAAAATGTGAAATATAACATAACCATTCAACTAATTAACACATGTAGGGCAGTATGCAAGTGCACAGCCTTTGCAGATATATTTCTTACACCTGCAGCACACAGTGTGTGTTTTACAGTCCTTCTTTTGAGGGCAGATCTGACATCTCTTCCTCTTACTTGCCCTATCTGGGGGAGTGGCTGTGGTAGCTGCATCCTCAAGTTGATCAGCAGCTCCTGCACTCTGAATACCTTTCACAACTGCTGCTGAGGCTTCTGTGCAGGGGACATGCTTCCTTCTCTCAATGAGTGGAGTTACAAGTGCCTTTCCAAGCTGCTCCAGGAACACCCTCCTCTTGTTCTGCTTACGAGACATCCATGTTGGGTTGATCTCTCTCCAAATCACAAAGGCTTTGTTGGAGGAAACATCAATGATGTTGTGGAAGATGACCAGGGGCCAGTGGGCAGTCATTCTTCTGCAGCTATATGTTCCAATCACCTTATCTCCTTACCTCCTTTGTTTCGGTTGTAGTCTAGGATGATGATTGGCTTTCTGTCTTCACGATTGCTAATGTCACCATCTGTGTGCAGTGTGCTCAGAAGAAATACATTCTTGTTTTTCTTTGGAAGGTAGGACATGAGTGGCGGTGGGCTTGAAGACAAACTTTGAGGAGAAGACCTTTCTCTCCTTTGATGCTAGCAGTGCAGGTGGGAGCTCAGGCTTGTTCTTTCTAACTGTACCATCCATGGTGATCTTCCTCTTCAGGAGCTGCTGTCTAAGTTCATAAGAGGTTAAGAAATTGTCACATATCACATTGTGACCCCTCATTTTTTGAAAGCAAAGTCTCTCTTGCAGCTTCAGGATTTTCTTCTTCTTCTGATGATGATTCATCATGCTCTGGGTTGTATTCCTCCCCATCTTCTTCTTCGGATACATCCCCCACTTCCTCTTCTGAATCAGAGTTGTCTTGCTGGACATCTCAGAAAATCAGCTCTACAGTCTCTTCAATGCTATAACGCACACTCATGGGCTCAGTACTGTTAGAAATTTGATCTTCAGGAATCAGATCAGCATGTAATATCAAATGGATTACGACCCATTCTACTGTAGTCTATTTGGGGTCCTGTTATCTGTAGCACCTTTATAATCTCTGGAAAGTCTGCGAGAACACCACCTGATTTGCCTTGTTTACGTCTGCTACTGATTGATCTGAGACACAACTAAACATTGTAACATTCTGTGGTTTACAAATAAATCTGTGACCTTGATTTCAACTCTATTTGGCTCAGCGGTCTTTTTGACCCGAAGACCATCTTTGTACATTTTGTTGTTCAGCTTACATGGAAATGTGAATAAAAGCAAAATCTCACTTTTTCTACTGTTGGGACCAATCTAGGCAAAGTCATAAAATTTCAAGTTAAAAAATAGCATTTTGTGGATTTTTGGGGGGGGGTTTAACACAGTGGCGGGTCATTTTGACCCAAGGAAGGCAGGAGGGTTTTAACCCTCCTAACCCTCTCTCCTAGAGAGAGACGAGTGGAAAACCACTTTCATTACTATGAATGGACATTATGAATATACAGTGATGTCCTATGGGTTAGCCCAGCGTTTCTCAAAGTGTGGGTGCATGGGTATTGCAGGTGGGGCGCAAGCAATTGGAAGAAATGAACCTTTTTAAGCCTGTCGTTTTAATGCCTGTTCGTTTTGCATACACTGCGGAACAGTGTGAACCAGGGCTAGATTCTGCCCTTTAATGAATTTGTACTGGCCCCCTGGTCAACAAATCACAATCGCACGATTGCCACCCCCCATTTGTATTTTATTACCATTTTGTTTGGGTGATATGGGACAGGTGGGGCATGGAATTTCCCCTTCTTCTGAGGTGGGGAATGATATAAAAATTTGAGAACTACTGCGTTAGCCAATGCTCCTGCCGTTTTTCAGTCTTTTATGAACGAAACCTTTTGTGTCATGCTGGACAAATATGTTATTGTTTATATTGATGATATTTTAATTTATTCGGACAATGCCATAGAACACCGGAGTCATGTACGTGCCGTTCTCTCCCGTTTGTGAGAGAACAGGTTATTTGTTAAGTTGGAGAAGTGTGCTTTTCACCAGACAAACTTGAACTTTCTAGGATATCATATTAGCCCGCAGGAGGTGGCCATGGATGATGCTAAAGTACGGGCAGTTGCCGACTGGCCACGGCCGCGTACCGTTAGGGACCTCCACCGTTTCATGGGCTTTGCTAATTTTTATCGCCGTTTTATCTGGAATTACAGCGTGATAGCAACGCCTCTCACCTCATTGCTAAGAGGTAAGGCTAAGACGCTACTATGAAATGTATGTGCTCAAAAAGCATTCAGGTAATTAAAACAGAGGTTTGTCACTGCACCTATCCTGAAACACCCTGACCCCGCTCTTCCGTTTCTTGTCGAGGTCAACGAGTCGGATACTTGTGTGGGGGCGGTTCTCTCCTAACGTCACGGTTCCCCTCCTAAATTACATGCATGTGCTTTCCACTCCCATAAACTCACCCCTACTGAGAAGAATTACGATGTGGGTAACAAGGAACTGCTGGCTATTAAATCTGCTTTGGAGGCATGGAGACATTGGTTAGAGGGCGCTGCTCACCCTTTTGTCATCTTGACCGACCATAAGAACCTAGAGTACATTAAGGCAGTGAGAAGATTGAATGCTAGACAAGCAAGGTGGGCATTATTCTTTACACGTTTTAATTTCACTATCACCTTCCGGTACTAGGAATTCAAAGGCAGATGCCCTCTCACGGATTCATGAGGTAGGCAATGCACCGGAGTTCCTGAAGCCTATTTTGACACCCTCCATTGTGATATCCCCCATTCAATGGGACCTGGACCGGCAGATCACACAGGCTCAAGCTGCAGATCCACCTCCAGCGGGCTGTCCTCGGGGTAAGGTGTATGTCCCCCTTAATTTGCAGGTTGAGCTCATGCAGTGGGTCCATGCGTCCCCCAGCTCTGGTCACCCTGGTATTCAGCGCACCAGTGGTATCCAAGCTGCTGGTCCAGATGGCATTCCTGGACGTGTCCTCAGAGCGTGCACTGGACAGTTAGCCAAGGTCTTCACTGATACTTTCAATCTATCACTGGCCCAGGCAGCTGTTCCTGCATGCTGGAAGACATCCACCATTATACCGGTGTCAAAGCACTCAACTGCTGCATGTCCTAATGACTTCCATCCAGTCGCACTCACCCCCATCGTGATGAAGTGCTTTGAGAAACTGGTCCTCAGCCACCTGAAGATGGTGTTCCCGCCATCTCTAGACTCCTACCAGTTTGCTTACCATGCGAACAGGTCGACTGAGGATGCAATTTCCATTGCTCTTCACTCTGCCCTCACCCACCTGGATGAAAGGAACACCTACGACCACATTTTATTCATCGACTTCAGCTCTGCTTTTAACACGGTCATCCCGACTAGGCTGGTCACCAAGCTCAGTGACCTGGGAATCAGCACCCCCATGTGTAACTGGGTCTTGGAATTCCTGACGGACAGACCCCAGTCCGTGAGATTGGGCAGTCATATGTCTACCACCATCACTCTGAACACTGGTGTACCGCAGACCAGGTACACCAGTGAAGACACGTGAAGGCTGTGTACTGCAGACGACACCACTGTGGTTGGTCACATCAGGAATAATGATGAATCGGCCTACAGGGAGGAGATCCAGCACCTAACTTCCTGGTGCACCACCAACAACCTCATCCTGAACACAGACAAAACGAAAGAACTTATTGTGGACTACCGGAGAACCAAGGGCTGCACACACTCTCCTGTCTACATCAACGGAGCAGAGGTAGAACGTGTCTCCAGCTTCAAGTTCCTGGGAATCCACATTTCTGTAGACCTCTCATGGTCCTTCAACACCTCCCATCTGGTCAAGAAGGCACAGCAGCGTCTTTACTTCCTGAGGAGGCTAAAGAAAGACCGTCTGTCTCCTCAGATCCTCACAAACTTCTACCGCTGCACCATTGAGAGCATACTGACTAACTGTGTGACCATATGGTACAGTAGCTCCACTGTGGCGGAGAGGAAATCCCTGCAGAGGTGGTAAAGACCGCTCAGCGCATCACAGGCACGCAGCTCCCTGCCATCGAAGACATTAATCTCCAGCGCTGTGTGTGTAGAGCACACAGCATCATTAGGGACCCCTCCCACCCCACACAGCATCATTAGAGACCCCTCCCACCCCACACAGCATCATTAGAGACCCCTCCCACCCCACACAGCATCATTAGAGACCCCTCCCACCCCACACAGCATCATTAGAGACCCCTCCCACCACACACAGCATCATTAGAGACCCCTCCCACCCCACACAGCATCATTAGGGACCCCTCCCACCCCACACAGCATCATTAGGGACCCCTCCCACCCCACACAGCATCATTAGAGACCCCTCCCACCCCACACAGCATCATTAGGGACCCCTCCCACCCCAAACATAAACTGTTCAACCTACTTCCATCCGGGAGGAGATATAGGATCATCCGAGCCAGAACCAGGTCAGCTCAGGCCCAGCTTCTTTACCTCCACAATCACTCTGATTTATGATTACCCTTTTCACCAGTCTTCCAGCCATCAGTAACTACCAACTACCAGTAACTATTTGCTGATTAATATTGATATAATACTAGTTTTAACATGTTGCATCTGTACATAGTCAGGAAACAGCTCAAATAAATACATTTTTAATAACACTAAACCGAATTCGAATTGGATCGAATCGGATCGAATCGATTAAATCAGATTAAATCGAAATAAATCTATTCTTAATCTTCAGAATCGGAATCGGATCGATTCTTGGAATTTGAATCGATACCCAGCCCTACTCCCACAGTAGATTTCTTCACACCAAGCTGCTTGCCTATTGCAGATTCAGTCATCCCAGCCTGGTGCAGGTCTACAATTCGGTTTCTGGTGTCCTCCGACAGCTCTTTTGTCTTCACCATAGTGGAGTTTGGGGTGTGACTGTTTGAGGTTGTGGGCAGGTGTCTTTTATACTGTTAACGACTTCAAACAGGTGCCATTAATACAGGTAATGAGTGGGGGAAAGAGGAGCCTCTTAAAAAAAAAGTTACAGGTCTGTGACAGCCAGAAATCTTGCTTGTTTGTAGGTGACCAAATACTTATTTTCCACCATTATTTGCAAATAAATTCTTTAAAAGTCAGACAAAATGATTTTCTCAATTTTTTTTCACATTTTGTCTCTCATAGTTGAGGTCTACCTATGATGTCAATTACAGGCCTCTCATCTTTTTAAGTGGGAGAACTTGCACAATTGGTGACTGACTAAATACATATTTTCCCCACTGTACATACACCCTACACGTACATACAACCCACACCTACATACACCCTACACCTACATACACCCTACACGTACATACACCCTACACGTACCTACCCTTGCCGAGGTGTACAGGTCTGTTCCCCACATCCTGCTCCACGTCCGGTCTCTCGCCACATCTCTCTCAACTTGTAACTGAACCATAATCCATAAACTCAGGCTCAAAAAAAATGACATGATACGAACACCATTGTCATTGTCAGCGTGAGCTGTTTCGCTATCTACCTACCTAATCTACTGGTGATTCCTAGATGCCGATTAAAGATTGGCGAGGGTGCTTTTAGCCACTATGGCCCAAAGCTCTGGAATTCTCTTCCTGAAGAGCTCAGAGGCATTTCATCCCTAAATAGTTTCAAGAACAGTCTCAAAACATTCCTGTTTAGATCTGCTTTTAGTTAAGAAACTCTAGTCTATTATTTTATAATTTGTCGACGCCAGACGCAGTTCATAGGGAACTGTCAGGATCAGGGGATCTAACTCCACAAGAGTCGAGAGGTTTGGCGGTCAAACTCCATGGGGGGGGGGGGGGGGGGGGGGGGGAGTATACAGGTGGCACCATTGGTGGTTACCAGGCAGGGTAACTGAGTGATTGGGAATTTCACCCTCAGCTGGGAGTCGAGCACCAGGTGGCCGTGCATAACTGTGGGCCGACGAGCACACAGTTCGCATAAAACCAGTGAGAGTGAAGGTCGCGCTCTGTGTGAGTGTTTGTTGTTCTAGAGAGCGTGGGTGAGCTAAATCTGGTGTAATTATCTTAATAGTTTTATTTACTTTACTTTTTTATTATATTGTTTACTTTACTTTTTTACATTTTATGTTATTTTACTTTAATTTCTTCTAACATTTCCTTTTTGTCTTCTCCTTTTTATGTTTCTTTTATTTATACTGTAAAGCACTTTGAGTTGCATGTATGTATGAAAGGTGCTATACAAATAAAGATTATTATTATTATTACTGTCCAAATATATTTCTACAAAATTTACAACTTACATTTACGTTTACATTTACGGCATTTAGCAGACAATTTGAATACTGCTTGCTCTGTGGGTTCAAACACGTCCGGGAAGTAGTCCTGTCCCAGCAGATGAATGCAGTCATTCATGAAAGTACTACAGAAAAAACACTTGAAAACCTTAAAAGTTTACAACATTACAAAAATAATTTCTGTGCCTGTCCAATGTGTGTATTTTGGTATGTAATGGACTTCAGCAGAGATGGTGGTGGTTCTTAAGTTATCTTGAGTTAGCTTTAAGAAACTAGAAATCATCAGAAATTAATGAAAATATATACATGAATGCCAGTGGCAAGGGACAATTAGGACACAGATCTAAATATGACCTAAATATGATCTCCATATGGGGTCAACTCTGAAGAAAAAAACATGAGGAAGAGAGGATCAAAACGGGCTAAAATGTGATACCCCTGTTTATTTTAGTCCTTTTAAGACCATATACTACGTACACCATGTTGGTCCTTAGCAACACTGTCATACCCTATAGGTCCACCAGAGGGAGGCACGGTTCATTGCTGACACCACACTGGAGGAAACTGCTGAGCTACAGCTGATACTGGTGATACTGGTGATACTGGTGATCCACTTGATTACTTCAATGCATCTGTGCCTCATTCTAGAGGCAATAGAGACACAACACAATATAACACAAAACTGACCCACATGTCCCTGCTTAAAGGCATAAAGGTGTCCAGATGAGCGGGCTTAAAATCTAATTATGCGGAGTTACTCGATGTATACATCTGATATTTAAATTATTTGATGCTATTTGATGTATAAACATGATATTTAAATGACGTGGTGCTGTGTATAGATCTGATATTTAAATGACGTGGTGCTGTGTATAGATCTGATATTTAAATGACGTGGTGCTGTGTATAGATCTGATATTTAAATGATGTGGTAGTACTGTGTATAGATCTGATATTTAAAAAAAGCAGTGATACTCTGTGTATAGATCTGATATTTAAATAAAGTTGTGATACTCTGTGTATAGATCTGTCCACATTCAAACTGAGCTGGAACCAAATTTAGACTTCATTCAACAGAGTTGGAAAAAAAAAGATAGAATAAGAATCTAATTAAATTATCAAACTAGCTGAACCACTGCATTATTTACGCCACATGACTTCTGTGTGCAGGTCCTCAGTGTATCCAGCAGGAGGCAGTATTGCTCCATGAGCTTGTGAGGATTAACAGGGTCCTCCCTTCACAGGAGAACTAAATGCCACACTCACACATCGCCTAGCAACCGTGCTGCCCTGCCTCCACACTCCGGATGTCAGGGAGGGGTTAGCATCCCAACAAAGCCAAGAGAAAGAATGAGAGGGAGAGAGATGGAGAGAGATGGAGAGAGAGAGATGGAGAGAGGGGGAAAGGATTAGGGTTAGTGTATGTGTGTGTGTGTATGTGTGTGAGTGTGTGTATGTGAGAGTGTGTGTGTGTGTGTGTGTGTGAGTGTGTGTGTGTATTTGTGTATGTGTGTGTGAGTGTGTGTAGGTGTGTGTGTGTATGTGAGTGAGTGAGTGAGTGTGAGTGTGTGTGTGAGTGTGTGTGTGTGTGTGTGTGTGTGTGTGAGTGTGTGTCCCATACAGTAATCTCAGCGTGCATGCCGAGCTGTTGAAGAACTTCATCTGGAGAGAGTGGGAGGCAAATGTTATGCTTTGTTGCCATGGTAATGCTCTGCTCCTCTACCCCCCCTTGTCTCTATCAGCACTTCCTGTCAGCTCTCAGTGTTCCTGGACATGGTCACCTCCTCCACCCCATCTGCCCTCTCTCCCTCCCTCTCTCTCCTCTCCTTCTCCCTCACTTTTCCTCTCTCCCTCCTTCCCTCTCTCTCCTCGTTTATGTTGTTCAGGAGCTCTGAATGAAGCTGTAAATCACCAGAGTCTGCTGTGTTGTACGTCTTCCTCACCATCACTTCCTGTACTGTACCAGGCTCATGCTGAACCAGACACCTGCAGGAGTGTATCCTGTGTTGAGTGTATCCTGTGTTGAGTGTATCCTGTGTTGAGGGTATCCTGTGTTGAGGGTATCCTGTGTTGAGTGTATCCTGTGTTGAGGGTATCCTGTGTTGAGTATATCCTGTGTTGAGTATATCCTGTGTTGAGTGTATCCTGTGTTGAGTGTATCCTGTGTTGAGTGTATCCTGTGTTGAGTATATCATGTGTTGAGGGTATCCTGTGTTGAGTGTATCCTGTGTTGAGGGTATCCTGTGTTGAGTGTATCCTGTGTTGAGGGTGTCCTGTGTTGAGTGTATCCTGTGTTGAGGGTATCCTGTGTTGAGTGTATCCTGTGTTGAGTGTATCATGTGTTGAGTGTATCCTGTGTTGAGTGTATCCTGTGTTGAGGGTATCCTGTGTTGAGTGTATCATGTGTTGAGTGTATCCTGTGTTGAGTGTATCCTGTGTTGAGGGTATCCTGTGTTGAGTATATCATGTGTTGAGTGTACCCTGTGTTGAGTGTATCCTGTGTTGAGTGTACCCTGTGTTGAGGGTATCCTGTGTTGAGTGTATCCTGTGTCCTGTCCAAATTTAATGCTTAATCTTGCAGACTATCCCATTACACCTGGCACAGTAGCCAAAAACCTAGGCATCATACTCGACTCTGACCTATCATTTGATAAATATATAGATAATACTACTAGGATAGCTTTTCTACATCTCCGCAACATTGCCAAATTAAGAAATGCATTATCACAGGATGATGCAGAAAAATTGGTGCACGCATTTGTTAGCTCTAGACTAGACTACTGCAATTCACTACTGTCAGGATGTTCAAATAGGAATCTAAATAAACTTCAAGTAGTTCAAAATACCGCAGCTAGAGTTCTGACCAGAACTAGAAAATTTCAGCATATTAGACCAGTCCTATCAGCCCTGCATTGGCTCCCAGTTAAATTTCGTATTGATTTTAAAATTCTATTATTAGCATATAAAGCACTACACGGGCTTGCTCCTGAATACCTCCAGGAACTTATTTCCTACTATGAACCCCCACGTCAACTAAGATCACAGGGTGCTGGTCTGTTATTAGTTCCACAAACTAACAAGGTAACAGCAGGGGGAAGAGCCTTTTCTTATAAGGCCCCCCAGCTTTGGAATAATCTTCCTAAATGTGTCCGGGACTCTGACACAGTCACAATCTTTAAATCTAGGTTGAAAACCCACTTATTTAGTCTAGCGTTTGATAATTAATATCCCCCTTAGATAAAGGTACAGATCCAGGGGTTCATAGACGAAGGGTTTTATGGTAGACTGGGGTACTGGTGCTGTCATCCTGTCACTGCTCGTGGTCACTCAAGTTTGTTGACAGTGCAGTGGACGGATGCCATTGTCTCAGAATGCCCCCAAGCCTATGTTACCTTCTGGTTCTGCCTTTTTTTAGCTAGGCTGTAATAATTTAACTTAGTGCCGGAGTTGCTGCCACACTCCAGAAATGTTTATAATTTTACCTGTCCTGTATATGTCCTCATACAGAGCTAATTTTCCCTGTTTCATTTCTCCACATGGCTGCCCGCCTGCTTGAGGAATAATGAGATGAGGAGAGACAAGCGATCCATCCTGGCCGGCCACCTCCTGCCTAACCGGATGCCTACACCATGATGGACATTATTACATATTTTTCGGTCTAAATTGACATTATTGCATCTTTTACATTCTGTCTACATTCTGTCTATATTGTTGTTGTTGTCATGGTGACCGGTGTCGGCCAGAGGAGGATGGGTTCCCCCCCTGAGTCTTGGTTCCTCTCAAGGTTTCTTCCTCATGCAAAAAACTAGGGAGTTTTTCCTTGCCACTGTCGCCTTTGGCTTGCTCACTGGGGGCTAGGACTCGGCACTTGTAAAGCTGCTTTGTGACAACAACTGTTGTAAAAAGCGCTATATAAATAAAATTTGATTGATTGATTGATTGAGTGTATCCTGTGTTGAGTGTATCCTGTGTTGAGGGTGTCCTGTGTTGAGTGTATCCTGTGTTGAGGGTATCCTGTGTTGAGGGTATACTGTGTTGAGGGTATACTGTGTTGAGGGTATCCTGTGTTGAGGGTATCCTGTGTTGAGTATCCTGTGTAGAGTGTATCCTGTGTAGAGTGTATCCTGTGTTGAGGGTATCCCGTGTTGAGGGTATCCCGTGTTGAGTGTATCCCGTGTTGAGGGTATCCTGTGTTGAAGGTATCCTGTGTTGAGTGTATCCTGTGTTGAGTGTATCCTGTGTTGAGGGTATCCTGTGTTGAGGGTATACTGTGTTGAGTGTATCCTGTGTTGAGGGTATCCTGTGTTGAGTATATCATGTGTTGAGGGTATCCTATGTTGAGGGAATCCTGTTTTGAGGGTATCCTGTTTTGAGGGTTCACTGTATCCTGTGTTGAATGCATCGGACTTTGAGTGTATCTGGTTTTGAGAGTATCCTGTGTTGAGGGTGGACATAAAAATGGGAAACTAACCCACAGCCTTATCTGACTGAAATGTAGTCAAAATGACCATAAGAGTCCCATCAGACCCATAAGATTTGTTCTTATAAGAATTCCCCATCCAGTCTAAGGAGACACGTAGAGGTAAGATATTTATCATATAAAATTTGACCGTCATTTGACCGTCTTCACACGCTCTCACGCCACACTTGCGATTTCTCGTCAACATCACTAGTCTAGATGACTGTGTTACTCCTCACTAAGGAAAGGAGCTATCGGCTGTCCCAAGAGTAGCTGAAAGTCCTAAACCACGTAAAAGAGTAACTACAGGGGTCTGGATCCTCGCTAAATATAGCGACAAAGTCACTAAATTGACAATACTGGTGCGGCAATCCCAGAGTGCCACACAGATCGGCTCCAGAGGTTAACCTCAAGGTGCGTGTGCCCTTTCTCTCACCCACATCAGTCCCTAGCTCCAACTCCCTCACTCCCCTACATGTTACTGCTTGTTCATGGAAGTGGTTGTAAAAGATGTTCTGAGTGGATAAAGTCATGCAACCCCTGTACACTACTGCCACAACACTACAGAGATGAACAGCTGTAAACGGTTAACAGATTTACCCCTCCGTCTCTTTATTATAACCCCCATCTCTCTATTATAACTGCTCCCTCCCTATAACCTCATCCTATAACTCCTCCCTCTCTATATTATAACCTCATCCTATAACTCCTCCCTCTCTATATTATAACTCCATCCTATAACTCCTTCCTCTCTATATTATAACCTCATCCTATAACTCCTTCCTCTCTATATTATAACCCCATCCTATAACTCCTCCCTCTCTATATTATAACGTCATCCTATAACTCCTCCCTCTCTATAACTTTATCCTATAACTCCTCCCTCTCTATATTATAACGTAATCCTATAACTCCTCCCTCTGTATATTATAACTTCATCCTATAACTCCTCCCTCTCTATATTATAACCACATCCTATAACTCCTCCCTCTCTATATTATAACTCCATCCTATAACTCCTCCCTCTCTATATTATAACGTCATCCTATAACTCCTCCCTCTCTATATTATAACGTCATCCTATAACTCCTCCCTCTCTATATTATAACCCCATCTTATAACTCCTCCCTCTCTATATTATAACCTCATCCTATAACTCCTCCCTCTCTATATTATAACTCCATCCTATAACTCCTTCCTCTCTATATTATAACCTCATCCTATAACTCCTTCCTCTCTATATTATAACCCCATCCTATAACTCCTCCCTCTCTATATTATAACGTCATCCTATAACTCCTCCCTCTCTATAACTTTATCCTATAACTCCTCCCTCTCTATATTATAACGTAATCCTATAACTCCTCCCTCTGTATATTATAACTTCATCCTATAACTCCTCCCTCTCTATATTATAACCACATCCTATAACGCCTCCCTCTCTATATTATAACTCCATCCTATAACTCCTCCCTCTCTATATTATAACGTCATCCTATAACTCCTCCCTCTCTATATTATAACCCCATCTTATAACTCCTCCCTCTCTATATTATAACCTCATCCTATAACTCCTCCCTCTCTATATTATAACTCCATCCTATAACTCCTTCCTCTCTATATTATAACCTCATCCTATAACTCCTTCCTCTCTATATTATAACCCCATCCTATAACTCCTCCCTCTCTATATTATAACGTCATCCTATAACTCCTCCCTCTCTATAACTTTATCCTATAACTCCTCCCTCTCTATATTATAACGTAATCCTATAACTCCTCCCTCTGTATATTATAACTTCATCCTATAACTCCTCCCTCTCTATATTATAACCACATCCTATAACTCCTCCCTCTCTATATTATAACTCCATCCTATAACTCCTCCCTCTCTATATTATAACGTCATCCTATAACTCCTCCCTCTCTATATTATAACGTCATCCTATAACTCCTCCCTCTCTATATTATAACCCCATCTTATAACTCCTCCCTCTCTATATTATAACCCCATCCTATAACTCCTCCCTCAGGGGTGCAAATACACAGCAGGGGAGGGGTTACATGAGAGGGGGAGGCATTACACAGCAGGGGGAGGCATTACACAGCAGGGGGAGGGGTTACATGAGAGGGGGAGGCATTACACAGCAGGGGGAGGGGTTACATGAGAGGGGGAGGCATTACACAGCAGGGGGAGGGGTTACATGAGAGGGGGAGGCATTACGCAGCAGGGGGAGGGGTTAATCGAGAGGGGGAGGCATTACGCAGCAGGGGGAGGGGTTAAATGAGAGGGGAGGCATTACACAGCAGGGGGAGGGGTTAATCGAGAGGGGGAGGCATTACGCAGCAGGGGGAGGGGTTACATGAGAGGGGGAGGCATTACACAGCAGGGGGAGGGGTTAATCGAGAGGGGGAGGCATTACGCAGCAGGGGGAGGGGTTAATCAAGAGGGGGAGGCATTACGCAGCAGGGGGAGGGGATAAATGAGAGGGGGAGGCATTACGCAGCAGGGGGAGGGGTTAAATGAGAGGGGGAGGCATTACACAGCAGGGGGAGGGGTTAAATGAGAGGGGGAGGCATTACGCAGCAGGGGGAGGGGTTAAATGAGAGGGGGAGGCATTACGCAGCAGGGGGAGGGGTTAAATGAGAGGGGGAGGCATTACGCAGCAGGGGGAGGGGTTACATGAGAGGGGGAGGCATTACACAGCAGGGGGAGGGGTTAAATGAGATGGGAGAGGTTACACAGCAGAATGTGACTAGACCCTTCACTGTCTTCCATCTGTTTCTCTCCCATCTCTACTGCTCACTCCCTTTGATGTACACTGATGTGTTCCTCCCTCTCTCTTTCTGCCTATCAGTATTTAACATGGCTGTGTGTGCCTGGAAAATTAATGAGCAGAAGAGGATTCAGCAGCCCAAGAATGATGATTAGACAGACCAGGAGACACGAGAAGGACTTAAATAAGACACCAAGAGCAAGAGTGTTTATTCTGGCAATAGCAGGAATACAAGGACAATACAAACAAACACACACTAATACACACACACACACACGCATTCACACACATACTATACACCCATCCCCATACCCAATTAATACACACACACACATGCTATACACAGATTCCCCCTATACAACTAAAACACACACACACACACACACACACACACACACACATTCACACATGCTATACACCCATCCCACATACCCAACTAACACACACACATACTATACACCCATCCCCCTACATAACTAATACACAAACACACACACATTCACACATACTATACACCCATCCCCATACCCAACTAATACACACACACACACACACACACACATTCACACATACTATACACCCATCCCCCCTACACAACTAACACACACACACTTATAGTGTGGTATGTAGTTATAGTGTGGTATGTAGTTATAGGGTGTGGTATGTAGTTATAGTGTGGTATGTAGTTATAGGGTGGTATGTAGTTATAGGGTGGTATGTAGTTATAGGGTGGTATGTAGTTATAGTGTGGTATGTAGTTATAGGGTGGTATGTAGTTATAGGGTGGTATGTATGGTATGGTATGTAGTTATAGGGTGGTATGTAGTTATAGGGTGGTATGTAGTTATAGGGTGGTATGTAGTTATAGGGTGGTATGTATAGTATGGTATGTAGTTATAGGGTGGTATGTAGTTATAGAGTGGTATGTATAGTATGTAGTTATAGTGTGGTATGTAGTTATAGGGTGGTATGCAGTTATAGGGTGGTATGTAGTTATAGGGTGGTATGTATTTATATATATATATATATATATATATATATATGCAGCCATAGGGTCTTTCCCAAAACCTAGTGAGTTTTCTACATAGACAGCGTTTTACATCATACTGTTTTTTACATATAGTTTTTTTAGTTTTGTACATCATACAGCATTGCTGTATGTAGGCTGCATTGTTGTTGTAAGATGTAGGCTGTCCCAATTCTCAGATACCTTTAATGTGCTACTGACACATCTTAATATGGCCAAATGGTTGAATGGTTCCTCAGCCGCTAAGGCAAACCCATGATTTAACGCAAGTACAAATTGTGTTCCGGGCACGTTTTGAATTGTACTTTACTGTAATATACTGAAGTTTGTGACAAAACTGTTTTTTACACAAAGGGATTAGCATTTATGCTAGCGGAGTTTGAAGACTCAAGCTACTGTTGTGAAAATCCAGCTAGCTAACAAACTAAGTAGCTTATCTAAAGCAAGAATTAAAATTGCGATAAAAACAGGAAGAGGAGAATTCATTGTGCTGAAAGGCTGAGGCAACGCTAGAAACTGAGGTAAACAAACACTGGTCACATACACTATAAACTGAGGTAAATAAACTCCAGTCATGTACACTATGAACTAAGATAAATAAACTCCAGTCCCGTACACTATAAACTGACGTAAATTAACTCTGGTCACATACATTGGTCGAGAACAAGCTGTGATCTCAATATTCTGCCTTATGAGGCTGGATATTATTTAGAATGCAAATAAACAGCTGCCTATGTAATCCGTGCCTAATTAGGCAACTCACAGGTTTGGAATAGACCCTTAGAAACACAGAGACAGGCTGACAGTGACAGACAGAAAGACAGACTGACAGAGATAGAGACAAAGAGAAAAAAAGACCAACTTCCCAATTTTGTAAGGCTGAGCTGTTTTTTATTAATATTTAATGCTTTCCAGTGTACTGATCCAGTCCAGAGAAGCACTACAGTGTCCTGTAGTAGTACTGAGTGATCTTTACCCGTGCTGCCAGCACCTCCACACAGGACGTTCACCTAATCAAACTGCCAAAAAGATCTTTTTAATAGATAATAGTAATTATTTCAATACAAAAACAAAGGAATTATAGGACTGTTCCCATTAATTATTATTTACATTACCTGTACAATTATTAATTTTTTTTTTACATTTTATCATTGTAATGTAAAAGTTTAGGTAAAATCTCAAAGTAAAGGCCATGATAAGGATACCATGGCCACAGGTACAAGATAATTATGATAATTAAGAGTCAATACAATGATACCTTCACACACACACACACACACACACACACAATAGAATACCGTATTTGATCCATTACTATCGCAACTGTACCACAGTGTCATGGTAACAGCACTGAAAATGTCTCTCATTATGAAGGTTGAAAGCCCTTCCCTTCACGATGACCTGACATTCACCTTCTAGTGCGCTGCTGTGAAGGTCTGTTAGGATCACTCATCACTCAAACACACACACAAGCTCATACACACCGCTTATAACTTTTTCATACTGATCCACATGATAAATAAATATTATACAAAAGAAATTCATGATGAAACAATTGTTCCTTAAATTAAAAATAAACTTAAATATTTACACACTTTCTTAATCAATATTAAAAAGATTTATGTTCTACTGTTAGTATTAAAGACTGTGTGAGGAAAACCTACTTCTGATAATATTTAACTTGTATTTCAACTACTGTATATCTAAATCATATTACCGATATAAATGAGCCAAATAATTTTAAAATGTGCTAAAATACTAAGAATAGCCATAGAACCCCATACCCATACTGTCTAAGAGCAGTTTGCTTCTATCAACATTCAGGTAAAAATATGTAGGTAAGCATGTAATTACACATATGCAGAGTTAATGCATGTCTGGGTGCTGTGTGGTGCATTCATCTGAGAATTCTGCAGTACAGGCTAAAGCGCTAAAGTTACCATCCCAGTCTTAACCCTTGAAGCTAAAGTGCTAAAGCTAACACCCCAGCATCAACTCTAACCCTAAAGCGCTAAAGCTAACAACCCAGACCCAACCCTTGAGGCTAAAGTGCTTAAGCTTACACCCCAGCCTCAATCCTCAACAATAGCCCTAAAAAGATACACCTCCATTAATGTTCTAGGCTGCAACACCAGTGGTGTGCCACAAGCAGTCAGAGCAGGTCTGTGGTGCTCATCAATACATGTAGAGCTGAGACAAAGATAACAATCAGCAGATATGATAAAACAAACACTACAACTATGTTAGCTAGCGTTAGGCATCAGCAGCAATAGTCTGCTAACAAGATAGCAGAGCTGAGCTCGCAACATGGTCAGACTACAGCAGGCTATAATATGTAACCATGGTTTGGATAATGGGGAGATGGAGTGGTCTGACCCTCCTAATTAAGTCTTGGACCCCACCACAAAAGCGGGAGGTGGGGGGGGAGGGGGGGGGTCAAAACATACCTATTCTTACATATAATTGTAAATATTACAATACATTTTCCTGGGAAAAGTGTGACCCCCATGTCCTCCCAGTGGTCACTGTATAATTTGCACTCTGTAACCTATGTCATCGCCTTCTTAACAACTTCTAGAACTCAAAAATGTTCTTGCCTGGTCACATTATATGCATATATGCAAACTTTATTGATTTTTATGATAACCATAAAGTTTACTTTGTTTAGTCTTAAGTCTTAGACATCACCAGGTGCTTTGGTGATCACATCCAGCTAGCCTTAACCCCTAACCCCTCAGCCCAGCTAACAATAACCCAAAATAAAATCCAGTCTCATCAGGGTGGCATTATATTGCTGACATTAGCTTAGCTAAATACAGAGGTTGGCATTCCAGGTTCAGAAAGTAAAAGTCCTTCCCATGATATTATTCAAGTTTGCTGGATTTTCAGATTAGTGGAATCAACACAATCCAGGAAGCCTGAGCAAAATCCTGGTGAGGACTTTTACTTTCTGAACCGGGAATGCCCACCTCTGCATGCTTGCAACATTAGCTTAAATAAATTGTTTTCCTTTCAAATGCGTGTGTAGTAGGGTTGCCACCTAGGTCTGACAAAAAACAAGGACACTGTCATAATGACACAGGGTGGCGAACGTAAGTTGTTGAGCAGGGGGGGGGGGGGGGGGGGGGGGGTGGCGAACGTAAAACATTACCGGGGGGGTTTAAAATGGACACGACGAGAAAAAACTGATTTAAAGTGTGCAGTCTGAATCGTGGTTTGAACTAACCTAGTTTTTTTTTTGCCGGGACCGAATATTAAAAAGAAGAAAAACCGGGACAGCCCGGGAAAACCGGGACAGGCACGTGAAATCCCGGGACAGGTGGCAACACTAGTGTGTAGGGTTAGTCTGTAGGCTGTCGGCATTTAATTATTATTATTAACTATCACCACAGTTACAGATGTAATACTGATGCAATTTGGATGCTCTGAGTATCCTAGTTTCTCTGAGTATCCGAGTTTCTCTGAGTAGTATAGTTCCTGTTGTATATTTTTGTTTATTACTAAAACCATTATAGTTGGATTCTATTTTTTAATGTATTTTTGATTAATCTAGTAGTTTGTATATGTACTTTATATGTGAAATTAATTTAGGTCTAGCATGAATGCATTACACAAGAGGAGGTGCATGTTCACCACTGAAAACTAAAGCTCACAGAATATTCTGATCTGACAAAGCCCCTGGACACAGCGCTGCATTCCACCACAACATGCAATGCTGCTTAAACACAAAGCTGATGACCATAATGTAGTATCTATATAACACTGTGGCTAAAATACTGAGCTTAGCATTGTGGCTAACATGCTGAGCCTAACGCTGTGGCTAACACACTGAATCTAACTGTGGCTAACACGCTGAGCCTAACAATGTGGCTAACACACTGAGCCTAACGTTGTGGCTAATGTTGTGGTTTTCATCTTAATCCCTTCATAGTTTGTTTACATTACAGTATTGAATCAACAGCTTATCATAATTTATATATTTTGACTAGTCATAAAGTATTAATCAAATCTCTAATATTAATTACTATATGTTTTGCTTACATTATATTAAGGATTAAGTTGCTTGTTAGTAAGAATGACTGTGTAAGCGCTTGTGTGCCTTCCAATACTCCATGCGTTTGCAGTAGGCTAAAATGGGATGTGTGAGAGGAGGCTCACTGTGACCTTATGTGGTAAGGCCAGGTAGTAAGACCTCGCTTCCAGAATAGAGACAGCTGTAGGTTGAACAATGGAATGTGCAGTTCCTATGTTTAGGAAGGAAAGCATATATAATGGTGAAGAGAGCAGACAGCTTCAGAGCTGCACATGGGGTGACATGATTAGGTAATGTGAGCTCTCCAGAGATCTCTGTATTTAATTAATTAATAGGCCTATGTGTATTTTTTAATAAAAGGATAAAGACAAGACTGGTAATGTTTTCTTTTGCAATCAACGAACACGCTGCGCTAAGGTAAGAGAAGGTTAAGCGCGACATTTTGGTGAGCCCCGACGTGATTGCAAAATAATTTGAAACTTTTTTCTTTTCATCTAATGACTGACAGTTTGACCGTGCCGGCACAACAATAGTGGTAAAGCAGAACCTGTTAAAACAAATCTGCAAAATTTGAATTGTAACTAAATTGTGGTGAACTGACAGTACTTGGATGATTCTAAATTAAATCCAGTCTTGTCTAAAAAGGTAAAAGTATAAGTATACTATGGAAAATGGGTTTGAGTCCCATAAAGGTGATTCTAGGGTTGAAGTCCCTACCGGCAAAATGAAAGCTAACAAGTTTTTGTGTAATAATGAAAACTAACAAGTTTTTATTTAAGGTTTATTCCGTGGTGTGGCGGCCGATCCGTTCCTTTGACGAGAGGAACGAGACCTACGCAAGTTTGAGTCTTGCTAGCTAGGTATTGATATTAACCTTTGGATCTTGAGGAGTCCATAAATTAATATTATTTCGATAAAGCAAAAAGCCGGATAATGCACCTGAATTGATTGAGGATGGTAAAACCTCACGGTGTCAGAACGGAACTCTCGTTCTATATTTAGAACTTCCGGGTGAGTATCTGTTTTTATCAACGTATGTAACTGGTGAGGAAAATGCAAGTTTTATAAATGGTTTTAAGTAGAATATAATGTTAGTTTTAAGGGTATGGAGTACCTTAGTGGAACAGATGAGTGTGACTAGTAAAGTGATTCATACTATTGAAGAATATCATAAGCAGTGTGATATTTGAAGGGCTGGCTGTTATGTGACAGTATGGGTGACCAACACAGAATCGTGTGTCCTCAGATGTAATTAATTGATCAAAATAAAACATTAGAGTCTCGTATGTAATATGTGACTCCTCCCTCATTTGTATTTAATTTATTCAGGTTTCCCCTTTGGTTTGGTCCTGCATAGATCAGCTGTACCTTGTGTCTTTGGCGATTACGTTGAGTATTCATTTGCATAGTAAGTAAGGCGTGCTGTGGGTCATGTATAATTAAGTCTATTGCATCTGTTTCTGTTCCATGCATTGTTTGCATATTGTATATAAGTTCTCCTTGTGTCTGGTCGGTAAAGCTTAGTGATCGTGCGTGGATATTTTCTCGTCCTGAGATTACTTGTGTTTTACTTCTGAGTTAAATTTCTCAATTTCGCACCCTCCCCTAGTCTCAGACTATACTTTGTGGGTTCATATATTGTCATTGTTTGAGTGTTGAATATGTTTCAGGCCAACCCTTAGTCTAAAACTATACTTTAGGGATCATAAAACAACTCCGGTTGTTAATAAGTTAGTGTGTCGCTTATTGTGTTGAATAAGTTGGGTTCGCTATGCTGACGGTCTTTTTATACTTTAAATGGTCGCTGGGTTTGTTCTGTTAATGTCAGTTGTTTCTCTGTATCCCATATATATATATCGGCTATAGCCTAAGCTATCGGTTCAATTTCTTCCTTCGTTGTTTAACAAATAGCGTAGTATGTGCTTTGTCTGAGGTGTTCTAGTTTTGATTGTAAGTGGGTGTATTTAATTTCCTCATAATTTCTTATATCTTAACGCTAGGTTAGGTCATTTAGTATTGAAATCAGTATTGTTTGTACACAGTATGGGTTTTGTCCCTCCTCTGTATTTAGTAACTAAGTAATCAATCTTAGTTGAACGTCTAGAGAAATGCCTCAGCGCGCGCACCTGTTGCGTAGGGACAGTGTGCCTAGACAAGCAGACAAGCGAGCAAAAAGTAAAATTTAATTCGTGTATTTGCCTCCGCCTCTTAACCAAGAATTGTTACATCGCCGCAAAATAGACCAACTGGCTAAAATGCACACGTTTAACTCGCAAAATTATCAAACGCTGAGAAGATTTAGCTCTGTGACACATGTACAAATACTGTTTGCTGGGGGTTGTTCATAACCAACTAGAATGAGCGGGGTCTGCACAACAGATATTCAGGAAGATACACCACAGCCACCGTATGAGTTAAACTCGGTAATGCCCACTAACTAATTAATTTAGTGGGCATTTAATTAATGTAAAAACAGGAATCGTACAAATGGATAAAATCGACGACGTGGAGTTTAAAACGCGCGAGTTACCCTTGACATTGAATATTAGTATTTAAGGCTAAAAAAGGGAACGCATGCCGTGGGGTGAAGGGTAAACTGCGTTTTAAAAGAGACTTGGATGGAGTAGTTATAAATAGCACACACACAGCGAAGTGACTTGAGTGAGGTAGACATGTCAGTGAAACGGTGAGGTATTTGGATAGCTAAAACTGGACAAGCTGACAGCAGCTAGAGAGCTTGGCTCTGGGACACTTAGAGGAGTGGTGGTAATTATAATAATAATAAAAATAAATACTTGAAATCGTTTACACTGTGGGCCTTGAAAATATAATCCAGGAAAGTAGCTTTTTGAATTATAATCAATGTTTCTATGTTTTTCTAATTTTGGAATAGGTCTGTATGTTGTCAGTTTAATATGAGAAACCTGATGCCAGTTAAAGTGACTAGGATAGCACCTTTCAAACATACATGCAACTCAAAGTGTTTTATAGAATAGACAAAAAAGAAAAATGTTAAAAGAAATTAAAAATAAAAAGAAATCAAACATAATAAAAGAATGTAATAGAGTGACAAATTATAAAATAATATTGCAATAAAGAAAGTAAGATGGCAATTAGAATAAAGTTGGAGTTTCTTAATTAAAAGCAGATCTAAACAGGAAGGTGTTGAGACTCTTCTTGAAGCTGGGCAGAGATAAAATGTCTCTGAGCAAGCTGTTGCACTCTAAAAGATCTCAGAGCACAGGGGATCTGCCCCAGAGACCTCAATATGTCCCCTAAGTGTATTATTTTATGCAGTAGTATCAACAGTATGGGTTTAACCTAAATTTTAGAGGAAGGGGTTTTGGGAAGGGGCAAGGAAGGTCACAGTGATCCTGGCAACTTCGTTGTGGCAGGTGGGGTGGATGCTTTCTCTTTGTGTTCAGGAGAGTCATTGGGCGAAAGAGAGTCCACACAAAACCGTAGGATGGAGGAGGGCCAGAGGTCAGAGGACCAGCACCAAACCCTTCTGCAGTACCAGGGCAATGGCGGGGCCCTGATGAGAACTTGGACAGCAAAGCTACGGCAAACCCTATGTTGTCCCTCACTGGCGGTACTCAAAGACTATCATTTCTGGCTGGAGAATATCAAAGTCTGCACAGAACTGTTCAAATGACTGTACAATGTGGCCAGCAGGCCACTAAACACAGGTTCCTGAGATCAAAGACTGTACCTGTTAACCTGTGGAAGAGACATTACAAATGCACTGTTCACAGACAGCAGACACCTGATGCACCTGAAGTCCACAGACTGGCCTCCACGGTTGCTATCTACAGGGGTTTCCTGAAGTCTCACTCATGAGCCGCGAGGGGCGTCCACTCCCAGTTCATTTCTTGGTAGCCAGATCACTTTGATTGAACCTTTGTCCTGCCACCCGACCCAGTTTATGTTATTTTGTCTTATGACATAGGAGGGGATCCAATTCATGGGAGGAATTTGAAGAACAGCTACAGGATCAGGTAAACTAGGTTACTGGGGCCTGAGGGGCGGCAACCCTGCGAAGCTGAGACATGCGCAACAGTGCTGGTAGATAATGGGAGATTCAGCCACTCCACAAATCTAATTATCTTCACACCCTGGTCACATGGGTAAGGAGTAGGTAAGCATGATAAGGAAACCAGTACAACAAGGCATCGGGTAACAACTAACTTTCTGAGTGGGAGCTAATTTAAATCTTGTAATAACTAGTGTATTAAAATAACTTCATTTGACTAGTATTTTCCATCTCAAAGAAGGACTTATTTTAAGTTTAAGGACTTAAAGTTTAATTTATTAAACAAAAACAGACATTGGCATAGGCTGTGGACTTAGCAAATTACTGATTAAAACTTATTACTCTTTTTAGAAGTTTCTGAAATACATTCCTGAATGATATTTCAGTAAAGGGGGAGATACACCTGTTAGACAACACCATGCACACAGCATAGGTTGTACGTACAGAGTGACAAGATAACAAAAGGGGGTAAGCTTAGAGACAGAGGCAAATAGGAGCACATTAGATGGTTTGCAAGGCAGACCACAGGACTTAGAGCTATGTAAAGTACAGGAGAATTGACCCCAGAGAAAAAATTTAAGAAATAGAGTACTTAAATAAAATTTTATTATTAAAATAAAATAGCATTGCTGAGTAAATATGGTAAGAAATAAGGAAGTCTGGAAAGGACAAAATGGGAAACCAATTTTATAGAATCTATTGATCAATCCAGTGTTAACTGAGGCACACAGGGTAGCACGTGGGTAGAAATAAATGAAGAAAAATTTTGGTTAACTGATGGCACCTATACTGACGTAATAGCAGTCTGGACAGAGTAATGTGATATTTGAGACATGCATAACAGCTGTCATGCTTTAAGGAAAGGTCTAAGCAGGCTCCCTGGACCAAAGGAGGTAAGATAGGATATTATAATTCTTTGTTAATCACTCAGTGGGGAAATTTGCATTGTTACAGCAGCAGAGAATTGTGTAAGGAAATACACATATCTAAGACTATGTACAAATGCAATGAATATAGGAGATGACGTTCAGATTGACTACATGGGTATAGAAATACCAATACGGGGATTAAAGTATTTGTTAGTGACTGAGGATAAATTCTCAGGTTGGGTAGAAGCATTTCCACCAGGGCAGATGACTCGAGGTCAGTCTGCAGAATGTTGATAAAAATTACTGGATACTGCACCATTGTTTACTAAATTAAGTATGCTCAGATAATGGGATGCACTTCACTAGCTGGGAGCTAAAATTTGTGGAACAAAATTTGGGTTTGAGACACAAATGTGGGTTGGTTTATCATTCTCAATCTCAGGCTAAAATGGAGATTATAAATGGTAAGTATAATGGTAAAGGTAAAGGTATGTGCACAAAGGTATTTATATGATTGGCCAGAAGATCTTCAGTGAATTTTGTTGCAGGATTCACTTCGTTTGAGCTCATGACAGTGAGAAGTTTTCGGGGGTCCCCCAATGCGCTTGCGAAACCTGACAGGTACACTCGGGGTCGTACAAGGAAGGTTACAGTGAACTAAAAAAGTAATTTGTGAAGCTTATTCTGTCCAGGTACCAGGAGAGGAGTTAGAACCAACGGACCTGCCGGTAACCAAATGGGTCCTGCTTAAGGTCATCAAAAGAAAGTGGTCAGAGCCCAGGTGGACCAGTTCATTCAAGGTCACTAAAGAGAACATCACACTCTGTCCGATTGAAGGGCAAAGGAGAAACGTGGTACCACCTCAGCCGGTACTGAGCATCAGAACCAGCGCGCAGAGATACGGAGCTCTCAAACGACAGGTCAAAATAACACCTGAGAGCGGAGGTACATCCAGGTAGTCTACCTGACCTCCTACGCGGGATAAGAAGATAATCTTGCCTCCAACAGGGCAGAAGAATAGATGATGCTGCAGTAAAAGTTTTGTGATGTATTTGGATGTTTAGTAATATTGTCTAATGTTGTTTTACAGGCCTTGTGTAACATTGTTTATTTGTCTATATGTTTTTATATTATCATTGAAAGTAGTAGCATTGTGATTGTTAGTATTTAACAACATGTTAAAGGACCTTACAGGGGACTGCCCCCTGTGCATATGGATCCATGGTGGGTCAAGGCCAATATTGTTGTAATAGTAGCTGCATAACTGAGATCCCTTGGAGAGTTTCACATAAAGCTTTAGGAGTTGATAATCATACTACTGGCCGGCTGGGACGGCCATTTAGCAATAATAAAGTTCAAAGGTAAGCATTATTGTTCAGAGAGACGCACATCGTACCAAGAACCTAGTTATTCTATCAATAGAATTGGGATGTTTTCATCTGGAGTACTGGCACATCTCTAGTGTAGGTCGTGTACTGTATATCTAGTAATAGGAGTGGGCCAATCGGGTTAAGACCCCTTAGGCCTAATTAGGATAAACATAGTATGGTTTAGACCTGCCCCAACACTGGGACCATCACTGGAAAATACGTCAGAAATTAAGATATAAGGCATTCATGGATCAGATTATACTAAATGGACACGACAGCAGATAATTGAATTGACTGTCTTATTATGTCTGTGTTAACTTCTGTGGGAATACTTTTGACTTATGATTACAGGTGAATGTTGTTGTCCAATGTAGAAGAAGCTTAGTGGGAAGCTTAATCAGCAGTAAGATTGAGAAGCAGGAACCACAAAGATGTTTGGGTATGATGTCATAGTTGGAGTCAGAAGATGAAAAGGTAGTTTTGGATTAACTTAAAGTTTGATCTATTTAGAGATCAAAAAGGGGGAATTGTTGTGGTTTTCATCTTAATCCCTTCATAGTTTGTTTACATTACAGTATTGAATCAACAGCTTATCATAATTTATATATTTTGACAAGTCAAAGTATTAATCAAATCTCTAATATTAATCACTATATGTTTTGCTTACATTATATTATTGATCAAGTTGTTTATTAGTAAGAATGTCGGTATAAGCGCTTGTGTGCCTTCCAATACTCTATGCGTTTGCAGTAGGCTAAAAATGGGATGTGTAAGAGGAGGCCCACTGTGACCTTATGTGGTGAGGCCAGGTAGTAAGACCTCGCTTCCAGAATAGAGACAGCTGTAGGTTGAACAATGGAATGTGCAGTTCCTATGTTTAGGAAGGAAAGCATATATAATGGTGAAGAGAGCAGACAGCTTCAGAGCTGCACATGGGGTGACATGATTAGGTAATGTGAGCTCTCCAGAGATCTCTGTATTTAATTAATTAATAGGCCTATGTGTATTTTTTAATAAAAGGATAAAGACAAGACTGGTAATGTTTTCTTTTGCAATCAACGAACACGCTGCGCTAAGGTAAGAGAAGGTTAAGCGCGACACTAACAAACTGAATCTAACTGTGGCTAACACGCTGAGCCTAACATTGTGGCTAACTCCTTGCCCAGATGGAAAAGATGGAACTTTGTTGTTGATTTACTCCAGTATTCTGGGTGACTGACCTGTTGCATTACTTGTGGAGAACATCAGATATTTTGTGCATTTTAGATGTGGGAACATTATTCTGTGGAATCCAAGATTGTGAGGTCCCAACCCATTTATAAGTGATTTAATATCAATCAAGTGATAGGCCTATTGTTGATGGTCTCCTATGATTGTAATTGTTTAGGGTTTGCTGTTTGGGGTTTTCTTGTGTAGGTGGGAGAACTCCCCCTGCAGTTTTTTGGCTGAGGCCCCTGTGTGTATTTGCAGTCTGTGTAATCAGCATTGGTGTGGGTTTACTTCCATGTATAACCAATGGTCCAATGGAGGTCATGTGACTGGATAGTCTTTTCCATTCTAATATATTTTCTCTGAAATCCCCTTGTGATTGGGTCAACAGAATTATTTTGTGAAAAGCTGCAAAGTTCTGTTTTTTATAGAGCATGACGTCTCACCACCCAATATATAGTTCACTACACTTCATTAACTGGGTTAGAGTGGGGGTTCGGGTGAGGGTTAGGGTTAGAGTGGGGGTTAGGGTTAAAAGCTTTACTAACTGTTGCTCACACATGTATCACCACCAACAAATTAAGCACCTGGGATCTAGAGGTACAATCAACAGAAACCTGTACCCTTCTAGAACTCTAGAACCTCTGCACAGAATGAACTGTGTGTAGGAGAAGCATACACTATAGAAACTGAGTCACCTTTAGCCCTGTTCTCAACTTCACACACACACACACACACACACACACACACACACACACACACACACACACACACACACACACACACACACACACACACACACACACTACTTATTGCAAACCAGAAAACACATGTAAAATGATCCAATACATGCTAATTTTAACCACACATGTAAAATGTAAAAAGCTTAACCAACAAACACTATTGATACATAAGTAGAAAAGCTCTGAAGCAAAACACTGAAAATGACATTAAGAAGAAATCCTTTGGAAAAAAAATGAATAACTCTTGATAAGTTTATCCAGAGTGAATAGTGATATCTAAATGACAGAGGCAAGAGCACAGTGAAAATATCAACATCAAAGACTTGCTGCACGCGCGCACAGACGCCCTTTCTGCCAGTGAATGCGCTTCCAGTTTTTCCAAGTTTAGTATAGACTGTAAAAGATCAGTGTAGACTTGATGTAAAATATCAGGGCAGGCTATGTAAAATATTTCTGTAGACTTTAAGTAAAATATCAGTATAGACTGTATGTAAAAGATCAGTGTATACTGTATGTTAAAGATCATGGTAGACTATGTAAAAGATCAGTGTAGACTGTATGTAAAAGATCAGGGTAGACTATGTAATAGATCAAGGCAGACTGTAAAAGATCAGTGTATACTGTATGTTAAAGATCAGGGTAGACTATGTAAAAGATCAGTGTAGACTGTATGTAAAATATCAGGGTAGACTATGTAATAGATCAAGGCAGACTATGTAAAAGATCAGCATAGACTTATTAAAATATATAAGGACAGACTTTGTAAAATATTACCGTAGACTGTATGTAAAATATCAGTGTAAACTGTAAAAGATCAGGGTAGACTATGTAAAATATTAGTGTAGACTTTATGTTAAAGATCAGGGGCCTCATTTATAAAACTCTGCGTAGCTTCTGGAGTGAAAGTGTGCGCACGCACAAAAAACAGGAAATGGCGTACGCCCAAAAAAATTCAGATTTTAAAAAGCGTGCGTATGCACACTTGAACGCGGTTTCCTCTTTATAAATCACAACCTGCTTGTAAGTGTGCGCAGGTGACCCAGCCTCGCGTTCCGCCTCCGCACCGCCCACATTTACCCATAAAAGGTCCATGCAAATCACACAATGAATATTTAAATATAGGATTCCCCATTCATTCTGAGTGGGATAATGGAGGAACGCAAGCCAAAGAAGTGGAATTTCGAAGAATGTGAAGTAGAGGCCCTTGTTTCGGAGGTAGAGGCAAGGAAGGATGTGTTGTTCCAGGCTATCGAGCAGCCACATTGGTTAAAACCATGGTCGCATCACAAATAACCTGTACGTTTATAGAATGAAACTGCTTTCGGTTGATGAAAGCAGCTTCATTCTGGCTTGGCGCTCTTATAGCAACATGAGTGCAGTCAATTGCTCCGATTACATTGGGGAAACTGGCCACTGCTGCAAATTGCGCTTTGATTTGAGCCAGTTCATTTGCAGTGTAAGGAAATCTGATGTACCGACTTGTCAATCTGATTATGCCAACTAATACAGCTGGCATTATGGAGCTTAAAGATGGTTGAAAGATTCCTGACCTGTCCGCTAATTTTCTCTGAAAACTACCTGTCGCCAGGAATCCAAGGGTTGTTAGCACCTGTAAGTGGACATGTACAGCCCGATTCCGTAACGTGGGTCTCTGTAAATCTGACCCCAACTCAGCACACAGTTCCATGAGAATGGCTCTTGGAAACCTAAATCGGCTCATTAACCAGTCATCATCATTCGCAAAAAAATCTTCTTGATCTCTGAAAACACGTTGTCGCCGTATTTGTCGGTTGGCTAGGAGCTGCTATTTTATGCCATTACGTACAGCTGTTTATGCTCGTAATTATATGCAACTATTACCAGCCCTTAACATCTTTCCTCTCTCTTTATTATACAGTATAATTTGTTGCAATAATAATAATAATAATAATGAATAGCACCTTTAGATTTTAAAACTGTGAGACAAAACAGATAATACATATAATGCAGAATAAGATACATACATAAACTATACATGCAGACCAAAAACATAATTGAACAAGTGATGCTTAATTTTCCTTAATCTTCCGTCCTTACTCTTGATTTATGCACTATGAAATAATAAGCGGAAGGAATGAAGGCTTGTGCATTTACTTGCAATTCCCTACCTTACCACATGGATGTCACTAAATCCCGCTCTCTCCGCAATCTTTTGAAGGGATACGGATGCCTCAAACTTTGCTTAAATATACGCTCGTTTTCACGCCAAGTATTTTTTTACGTGAGATGATGCGTACGCACATTTCAGGCCCCTTTTTGTGCATACGCACCCTTTATAAATGAGGCCCCTGGGCAAGATGTATGTAAAACATGAATGTAGACTATGTAAAAGATCAGTGTAGACTATGGAAAAGATCGGGGCAGACTGTATATAAAAAACCAGGGCAGACTATGTAAAAGATCAATGTAGACT
>NC_135216.1:29084490-29101990 GCF_052324685.1 Brachyhypopomus gauderio
ATGTCGTCCCCACCACCGCAGTACCGATCGTGGCCCGCCATGTAGCCTGAACCTGAGGCCCCGCCCTTAAACGAGAACTTTCCATACAGTTCAGCCAATCCCTTTTGGAAGCCCGGGGCAGAGGGCGGAGTCTGGCTCTGCAGTAGGTCGAATTTGCTCATGTTCCTGTGCGTGAGGGCAGAGCAGGGCTGTGTGCTGAAGATGGGTGGCACACCTCCACCCAGGCCGTCACCGTCGAACACGCCCCCGTCGAACACGCCCCCTTCCAGCGAGCTGCCGGACCCCAGACTGGAGGGCCGTGGGGCGGGCGGAGCGGGCAGCCCCAGTGCGGAGCCCGTGTGCTGGTGGAGGTAGTCCTGGTACAAGCTGCTGTGGTTCAGGTGTAGATTGCTGAAGGTGCGCTCCACCTCACTGACGTAGCCGCTGAACATGTTGTCCTCGGGCTGGTACGGCGTCTTGCACTCAGAGTGGGCCAAACTGCGGCGATGTTCGCTGATGTCGTACACGGACGACTCACGGCGGATGAAGTCCAGGGCGCTGTGGGGTGAGCCGTTGACGCCCGACAGTGACGCCATGTTCTTGGCGGTGCGTAACAGACGCATGATGTTGGAGTGTGTGTTGTTCACGCTGGCAGATGGAGAATTGAGCATAGAACTCTTGTCCTCTATCTCAACGCCATGGATACAGCTGTACACCTCCTACAACACAGAGAGAGAGAGTCAGGAACACACACACACACACACACACACACAGATACAGCTGTACACCTCCTACAACACAGAGAGAGAGAGAGTCAGGGACACACACACACACGGATACAGCTGTACACCCCCTACAACAGAGAGAGAGAGAGAGTCAGGGACACACACACACACACACACGGATACAGCTGTACACCTACAACAGAGAGAGAGAGAGAGAGTCAGGGACACACACACACACACACACGGATACAGCTGTACACCTCCTACAACACAGAGAGAGACAGAGAGTCAGGAACTTACACACACTCTCTCTCACACACCCATACACACTAACTCAACCTTATCACTAACCCAACCCTAACACTAACCCAACCCTATCACTAACCAAACCCTAACACTAACCCAACCCTAACACTAACCCAACCCTAACACTAACCCAACCCTATCACTAACCCAACCCTATCACTAACCCAACCCTAACACTAACCAAACCCTAACACTAACCCAACCCTAACACTAACCAAACCCTATCACTAACCCAACCCTATCACTAACCCAACCCTAACACTAACCCAACCCTAACACCTACCATAACTTTAGACCAGGGGTGCCCACACATTTTCAGCTTGCGAGCTACTTATAAGATGACCAAGTCAAAATGATCTACCTACAATAAAAATGTAAAACAAATGTATTTCTTCTATATTATCATTATTTATTATTATTACTATTTAATATAGTGTATTCCTTCTTTCCTTTTCCTTTTAGGATAAATAAAGTATTTTATTCTGCAATATCCTTCCAAAGTTACTGGGTCAAATCTTCGGTCATGGCTTCAGAGCGCCGTGTGACATGTATTCCTCGATAGCTGGACAGCTTTGATTGAAGATTATATTTCAGATTTGTTTTTAAAGTCTCGGAACAATGAATTAGCGGCTTCAACAAATGCCTCTTTTATCATCTCTCCGTCTTGGTGTGACTGGTGTGCGGACAACTGGGATTTTAGTTCTTTCACCTTTCTCCTTCTCAGCTCGCTTTTCGGAGGAAAGTCAATGTCATAGTTTTTATGAACAGTCCGAAAATGCCGCTCCACGTTTCCCTTGTTTGGAATAACAACAGCACACTGACAGATGAGGCAACGCACTTAGAATACGACATAGTGAAATATAGTGAATACGACATAGTGAAATATAGTGAATATGACATAGTGAAACAAATCCTCCTCCCATTCTGTATGAAGTGGTTGGTTTTAGGCTTCCTACTCAGCACTCGTTTTTATACCCTTTTTATTTAGTTTAAATAAATTGTACCTAGCTACGCAGTAAAGTAACAAGTTAGCGTGGTTTAATGTGCATGCATAGGTGGTCAAAAGTTCAGAGGTCGAATTGGCTACCTTGTATGTCAATCAAAATACAACCGTCAGTGCAGATGGATGATAGCCTGTCATTCATCTCCTACTTTTTAATGTCATGTGATCTACCCTCACTTCCTTCACGATCGAACAGTAGATTGCGATCGACGTATTGGGCACCCCTGCTCTAGAGTTACAGATGTGGACCAGCTGTGATCCAGTAACCCTGATGCCCTTCAGTGAGTCCAGGGTTAGAGCTAGTGTGTGTGTGTGTGTGTGTGTGTGTGTGTGTGTGTGTGTGTGTGTGTGTGTGTGTGTGTGTGTGTGTGTATGTATGTGTGTGTGTGTGTGTGTATGTGTGTGTATGTGTATGTGTGGGTGTGTGTGTGTATGTGTGGGTGTGTGTGTGTGTGTATGTGTGTGTGTGTGTGTATGTGTATGTGTGTGTGTAGGTGTGTGTGTGTGTGTAGGTGTGTGTGTGTGTATGTGTGTGTGTGTGTGTATGTGTGTATGTGTATGTGTGTGTGTGTATGTGTGTGTGTGTGTATGTGTGTGTATGTGTGTGTGTGTGTGTAGTATGTGTGTGTGTGTGTGTGTGTATGTATGTGTGTGTGTATGTGTGTGTGTATGTGTGTGTGTGTGTGTGTGTGTATGTGTGTGTGTGTGTGTATGTATGTGTGTGTGTGTGTGTGTGTTTCTCACCCTGCTGATGGTGAAGGTGAATCCTGGTTTTCCAGAGCAGACTCCGATGAAACAGAAGCGTAGCTGCCAGTAGAACAGGTGTTCTGCTATGAAGGTGATGAGTGAGAGCGCCATGGCCGCCCCCAGCATGTAGAACACACCCGCCATGTTGTCCACGTCCAGCTGGCTACTCATCACCTCATTCTTCTCATGGTGACAGATCCCTGTTAGCCACAGAGCCTCCAGCTCCTCCATCTCACCTGCAGGAGAACACCAACACACAATCACATGACCAATCACATGACCACAAGACCAATCACACGTCCACATGATCACATGAACACAAGACCAATCACATGATTACATGAACACAAGACCAATCACACAACCACATGATCACACGAACACAAGACCAATCACATGACCACATGATCACATGACCACAAGACCAATCACACGTCCACATGATCACATGAACACAAGACCAATCACACGTCCACATGAACACAAGACCAATCACAAGACCACATGATCACACGAACACAAGACCAATCACATGACCACATGACCACAAGACCAATCACACGTCAACATGATCACATGAACACAAGACCAATCACAAGACCACATGATCACATGACCACAAGACCAATCACATGACCACAAGACCAATCACACGTCAACATGATCACATGAACACAAGACCAATCACATGACCACATGATCACAAGACCAATCACACGTCCACATGATCACATGACCACAAGACCACACGTCCAAATGATCGCACAATCACGCTATCACATAATCACATGATCATACAATCACACGACCACATAATCACATGACCATACAATCACATGAACACAGGATAACACAATCACACGATCATACAATCATATGACCACATGACTACACAATCACACAACCACAAGATTTTTTTAAATATCACTTATAATAATAATAATAATAATAATAATATCACTTTCCTGTTTCTCTGGGAACGTTGTGTACTTTACTACAATATTTATATTATACACACACACACACACACACACACACACACACACGTGTATGTGTGTACCGTCTCCAAAGAGCTGAAGAATAGCCAGATCAACATGTCTCTTCCAGCTCGAGTCTTTCTGGATGGCAATGCCATAACCGGTGGTGGCGAACACCTTCCCCGAGCCGATAGTCACCAACTTACAGCCCTCGTCCCTTCCAGCCATGTAGTTCATCACAGCAGCATCATAGATAAATGCATCCAGCTTCCTGAGATCCACAAACACATACAGTCAGCATCACTTAACAACAACCTTCAGGTACACACTTTAGAGTGAGTGAGTGAGTGAGTGAGTGAGTGAGTGAGTGTGTCTGTGTGTGTGTGTGTGTGTGTGTGTGTGTGTGTGTGTGTGTGTGTGTGGGTGTGTGTGTGTTGGTTCTAACCCAGCCTTCAAGCTCTGCAGGGCCTCGTCCACGTTGCGCTGGTGGAATTTGACCATGTAGGAGTGCATCTCTCTGTAGTTATTGCGAATGTTGCGTTCTGTACTGCCATTGGGGACGGTCCCGAACCGGAAGGGAGGAGAAAAGTCATTAGGCCTCTGGAACTAAAAGTGGCAGAAGAGGGAGAGGGAGAGAGAGAGAGAGAGAGAGAGAGAGAGAGAGAGAGAGAGAGAGAGAGAGAGAGAAAGAGAGTGAGTGAGGAAGAGGGAAAGAGAGAGAGGGAGAGATGAGCAAACGCATGAGAGCTGGAGAAAAACTTTATTTAACAAGAAGTATATGGTCATGTGATTTATATAACAGGAAGTATATGGACATGTGATTTATATAACAGGAAGTATATGGACATGTGGTTTATATTACAGGAAGTATATGGTCATGTGATTTATATCACAGGAAGTATATGGTCATGTGATTTATATCACAGGAAGTATATGGTCATGTGATTTATATAACAGGAAGTATATGGTCATGTGATTTATATTACAGGAAGTATATTGTCATGTGATTTATATAACAGGAAGTATATGGACATGTGATTTATATAACAGGAAGTATATGGACATGTGATTTATATAACAGGAAGTATATGGTCATGTGATTTATATAACAGGAAGTATATGGACATGTGGTTTATATAACAGGAAGTATATGGTCATGTGATTTATATAACAGGAAGTATATGGACATGTGGTTTATATAACAGGAAGTATATGGACATGTGATTTATATAACAGGAAGTATATGGACATGTGATTTATATAACAGGAAGTATATGGACATGTGTTTTATATTACAGGAAGTATATGGACATGTGGTTTATATAACAGGAAGTATATGGACATGTGATTTATATAACAGGAAGTATATGGACATGTGGTTTATATAACAGGAAGTATATGGTCATGTGATTTATATAACAGGAAGTATATGGACATGTGGTTTATATAACAGGAAGTATATGGACATGTGATTTATATAACAGGAAGTATATGGACATGTGATTTATATAACAGGAAGTATATGGACATGTGTTTTATATTACAGGAAGTATATGGACATGTGGTTTATATAACAGGAAGTATATGGACATGTGATTTATATAACAGGAAGTACATGGTCATGTGATTTATATAACAGGAAGTATATGGACATGTGGTTTATATAACAGGAAGTATATGGACATGTGGTTTATATAACAGGAAGTATATGGACATGTGATTTATATTACAGGAAGTATATGGACATGTGATTTATATAACAGGAAGTATATGGACATGTGATTTATATAGCAGGAAGTATATGGACATGTGATTTATATAACAGGAGGTATATGGTCATGTGATTTATATAACAGGAGGTATATGGTCATGTGATTTATATAACAGGAAGTATATGGACATGTGATTTATATAACAGGAAGTATATGGACATGTGATTTATATAACAGGAAGTATATGGACATGTGATTTATATAACAGGAAGTATATGGACATGTGATTTATATAACAGGAAGTGTAATGTGCTTCCAGCTCCTTCAACTTTGAAATGTCATTTACTGTTTCAATTCTCATCTGTATATCAGTAAATCAGTATGTACTATACTGCACTACACACAGGGTAGGTATCACTGTGCTTGTCTCTCTACTGCAGTAGACTTCGACTTAGACAATCTTTATTGTAATACATTGTACGTACGCAGAACCAAATTTCGTTGCATTTTGCAGTACACCTGGGGTAGGTATCACTGTACTTGTTTCTACTGTACTACAGCTGAGGGAATTATCCCTAACCCAATCTCTGTCCCAGACCCCAGTGCCCCTCTGTCCCAGACCCCAGTGCCCCTCTGTCCCAGACCCCAGGCCCCTCTGTCCTAGACCCCAGTGCCCCTCTGTCCCAGACCCCAGGCCTCTCTGTCCCAGACCCCAGGCCCCTCTGTCCCAGACCCCTCTGTCCTAGACCCCAGAGCCCCTCTGTCCCAGACCCCAGTGCCCCTCTGTCTCAGACCCCAGAGCCCCTCTGTCCTAGACCCCAGTGCCCCTCTGTCCCAGACCCCAGAGCCCCTCTGTCCTAGACCCCAGTGCCCCTCTGTCCCAGACCCCAGAGCCCCTCTGTCCTAGACCCCAGTGCCCCTCTGTCCCAGACCCCAGTGCCCCTCTGTCCTAGACCCCAGAGCCCCTCTGTCCTAGACCCCAGTGCCCCTCTGTCCTAGACCCCAGGCCCCTCTGTTGTACCTTCTTGTCGCTGAGACCAGAGACCTGGTCCACGTACTCCTCCTGGATCATGAAGGCAGCCAAGTTGGCAGTGTAGCTGGCCAGGAAGATGACGGCAAAGAAGGCCCAGACCGACACCATGATCTTACTGGTGGTGCCCCGGGGGTTCTGTACTGGGACGGAGTTATTGAACACCAGACCCCAGAGCAGCCAGATGGCCTTCCCTATGGTGAAAGATGGACCACCAGCCTCTGTGCAGAGAGAGACAATAACACCCAGCACAGATCAAACATCACAGCCAGTCACATCTACTTATCTATCATCTGGGTTAATGTTAACTCTGACCCTGACCCTAACAGTCCGTATGCACAACCCCGTCTATACTGGTGGGCGTATCCTAACGAATGTCGGGGCGGAGATACGGTCTCTGGCAGAGATACTGTCCTGCCTACCGGTTCTAATGCGCATGCTCTGGTGGAGATACTCTCCTGCCTACCGGTTCTAATGCGCATGCTCTGGTGGAGATACTGTCCTGCCTACCGGTTCTAATGCACATGCTCTGGCTCCAATTTTCATCTACTGCGCAAGCGCATCCAAGATGGAGGTGTCCGTGCGGCCATCTTGGTGGCTTCAAAAGTTCACAATGGGAGTCAACGGTGACGTACCGTCCATTATATATACAGTCACTGGTCTGTCCTGTGGGTCACTCATGTGGGTGTGTCCTGTGGGTCACTCATGTGGGTGTGTCCTGTGGGTCACTAATGTGGGTGTGTCCTGTGGGTCACTAATGTGGGTGTGTCTTGTGGGTCACTAATGTGGGTGTGTCCTGTGGGTCACTAATGTGGGTGTGTCCTGAGAGTCACACACAGGCACACAGACACACACACAGATAGAGACACAGAGACACAGACACACATAGACACACACACACACACACAGATACAGGCACACAGATTCAGACACGCACACAGATATAGACACACACAGATACACACACAGATACAGACACACTCACCCCGTCCATCAGCGAGGCAGCGGTTGTAGCCCACAGGGCTGAAATATTCAAACACAAACACCGCAATGGCAGAAACCAGTAGTAACATCACGAACATCATGACCCACACGTCAGCGCTGAAGGGCTCTGAGAAAGAGAGAGAGAGAGAGAGAGAGAGAGAGAGAGAGAGAGAGAGAGAGAGAGAGATGGGAAGAAAGATATAGGGAGCGGAGAGAGATATAGGGAGGGAGAGAGAGAATGTCAGAGAAGGTTTGGGGCAAAAGAGCATTCTTAACTAGGGATGTTTAGAGTAAAGGAGTCTTAACTGGGGGTGTTTAGAGTAAAGGAGTCTTAACTAGGGGTGTTTAGAGTAAAGGAGTCTTAACTAGGTATATTTAGAGTAAAGGAGTCTTAACTAGGGATGTTTAGAGTAAAAGAGTCTTAACTAGGGGTGTTTAGAGTAAAAGAGTCTTAACTAGGTATATTTAGAGTAAAGGAGTCTTAACTAGGGGTGTTTAGAGTAAAAGAGTCTTAACTAGGTATATTTAGAGTAAAGGAGTCTTAACTAGGGATGTTTAGAGTAAAGGAGTTTGGGTACAGCTTACCCAGAAAAGCAGATGGTGACACAGTGCCGTTGCTACGGGACACCATGACACTGATGCCTGTCTCAATGAAGGGTACAGAGAAGTCAATGACCTCCGACCTCTCCTCATTTATAGTGAGAGATCCAACTGCCATGTGAGCATTCTTCATCACCACCTATATGCGTAAGAAAGAGAGAGAGAGAGAGAGAAAACAGAGAGAGAGATGGAGACAGAAAGAAAGAGAGATGGGGTGAGATAAGGTATAGGCCCAGTCAGCACAGCCTGGCTATAGATAATGACTATAGAGACTGGCTATAGAGACTGACTATAGAGACTGGCTATAGAGACCAGCTATAGAGACTATAGAGACCAGCTAAAGAGACTGGCTATAGAGACTATAGAGACTGGCTATAGAGACTGGTTACAGAGACTGGCTATAAAGACCAGCTATAGAGACTATAGAGACTGCCTAAAGAGACTGGCTATAGATACTGACTATAGAGACTGGATATAGAGACCAGCTATAGAGACCAGCTAAAGAGACTGGCTATAGAGTGGCTATGGCTATTCCTGATTAACTGGATACGGACCCAAATGCCACAAAAAATTTTAACGGGAGACTATATTTTAAACCGGAGAATTTATTTTCAGACGAGTGTTACGTTCACCACCCATTTGAGTGTTACGTTAGCTATTACGACTAGCTATTGTGACTATAGAGCAGGTATCACCAAATGACGGACCGCGGTCCGGATCCGGACCCGAACGCCGTCCTGTCCGGACCCAATCACATTCCTGATTAACTGGATACGGACCCAAATGCCAAAAAAATTTTAACGGGAGACTATATTTTAAACCGGATAATTTATTTTCAGACGAGTGTTACGTTCACCACCCATTTGAGTGTTACGTTCGCCCCCCCCGCTCAACAACTTTCGTTTGCCACCGCGGACCCAGACCTAAGGGCTGGGCTATCTGCCAAAAATAGACAGCGGAAAGATTTAATTGATTACCCCTGCTATAGAGACTGGCTATAGAGACTGACTATAGATACTGGCTATAGAGACCAGCTATAGAGACTATAGAGACCAGCTAAAGAGACTGGCTATAGAGACTATAGAGACTGCCTATAGAGACTGGTTACAGAAACTGGCTATAAATACCAGCTATAGAGACTATAGAGACTGCCTAAAGAGACTGGCTATAGATACTGACTATAGAGACTGGATATAGAGACCAGCTATAGAGACTAGCTAAAGAGACTGGCTATAGAGACTAGCTATTGTGACTACAGAGACTGGCTATAGAGACTGACTATAGAGACTGGCTATAGAGACCAGCTATAGAGACTGGCTATAGAGACCAGCTATAGAGACTATATAGACTAGCTAAAGAGACTATAGAGACTGGCTATAGAGACTATAGGGACTGGTTATAGAGACTAGCTATTGTGACTATAGAGACTGGCTAAAGAGACTGGCTATAGAGACTATAGAGACTCGCTATAGAGACTGGCTATTGAGACTATAGAGCCTGGCTATAGAGACTAGCTATTGTGACTATACAGACTGGCTATAGAGCCTGGCTATAGAGACTATAGAGCCTGGCTATAGAGACTAGCTATTGTGACTATAGAGACTGGCTATAGAGACCAGCTATAGAGACTATAGAGACTGACTATAGAGACTGGGTGCCCCAGGAAAACAGAACATGCCAAGAGTGCAAACTGAACAAGACTGGAACAGAGCTGTATTTCCTGATAGAATGCTCAAAATTCAATGATATCCATAAATTCTAAACAAAATTAAATAATAAACACCCCACATTCAACAGGCTCACTGAACCAGAGAAACTCCCATACCTATTAGTACTCACACACACGCACACACACACACACACACACAAAACACATATACAACACACACACACCCACACCACACTAACCATTCTTATTCCTTGTATGTATTTATGATTTATTAAAACAACTGATAGATTTATTTTTTATATTTTTGTTGATTTTTCTGTTTGTTTTATATATTTATTTTATCCCCTAACAATTTTGCAGTGTTTAGAGCTGTGATCTCAACTGTTCAGTATTACCGTGACCCTGACCACAGCTACAGGGTTATAACTGTGACCCTGACCCCAACTACAGGGTTATAACAGTGACCCTGACCACAGCTACAGGGTTATAACTGTGACCCTGATCCCAACTACAGGGTTATAACCGTGACCCTGACCCCAACTACAGGGTTATAACCGTGACCCTGACCCCAGATACAGGGTTATAACTGTAACCCTGACCACAGCTACAGGGTTATAACTGTAACCCTGACCACAGCTACGGGGTTATAACCGTGACCCTGACCACAGCTACAGGGTTATAACCGTGACCCTGACCACAGCCACAGGGTTATAACTGTGACCCTGACCACAGCTACAGGGTTATAACCGTGACCCTGACCACAGCTACAGGGTTATAACCGTGACCCTGACCACAGCCACAGGGTTATAACTGTGACCCTGACCACAGCTACCGGGTTATAACTGTAACCCTGACCACAGCTACGGGGTTATAACCGTGACCCTGACCACAGCTACAGGGTTATAACCGCGACCCTGACCACAGCTACAGGGTTATAACTGTGACCCTGACTCCAACTACAGGGTTATAACTGTGACCCTGACCACAGATACAGGGTTATAACTGTAACCCTGACCACAGCTACGGGGTTATAACCGTGACCATGACCACAGCTACAGGGTTATAACCGTGACCCTGAGCACAGCTACAGGGTTATAACTGTGACCCTGACTCCAACTACAGGGTTATAACCATGACCCTGACCACAGATACAGGGTTATAACTGTAACCCTGACCACAGCTACCGGGTTATAACTGTAACCCTGACCACAGCTACGGGGTTATAACCGTGACCCTGACCACAGCTACAGGGTTATAACTGTGACCCTGACTCCAACTACAGGGTTATAACTGTGACCCTGACCACAGATACAGGGTTATAACTGTAACCCTGACCACAGCTACGGGGTTATAACCGTGACCATGACCACAGCTACAGGGTTATAACCGTGACCCTGAGCACAGCTACAGGGTTATAACTGTGACCCTGACTCCAACTACAGGGTTATAACCATGACCCTGACCACAGATACAGGGTTATAACTGTAACCCTGACCACAGCTACCGGGTTATAACTGTAACCCTGACCACAGCTACGGGGTTATAACCGTGACCCTGACCACAGCTACAGGGTTATAACTGTGACCCTGACTCCAACTACAGGGTTATAACTGTGACCCTGACCACAGATACAGGGTTATAACTGTAACCCTGACCACAGCTACGGGGTTATAACCGTGACCATGACCACAGCTACAGGGTTATAACTGTGACCCTGAGCACAGCTACAGGGTTATAACTGTGACCCTGACTCCAACTACAGGGTTATAACCGTGACCCTGACCACAGATACAGGGTTATAACTGTAACCCTGACCACAGCTACCGGGTTATAACTGTAACCCTGACCACAGCTACGGGGTTATAACCGTGACCCTGACCACAGCTACAGGGTTATAACCGTGACCCTGACCACAGCCACAGGGTTATAACTGTGACCCTGACCACAGCTACCGGATTATAACTGTAACCCTGACCACAGCTACGGGGTTTTAACCGTGACCCTGACCACAGCTACGGGGTTATACCCGTGACCCTGACCACAGCTACAGGGTTATAACCGTGACCCTGACCACAGCCACAGGGTTATACCCGTGACCCTGACCACAGCTACAGGGTTATAACCGCAACCCTGACCACAGCCACAGGGTTATACCCGTGACCCTGACCACAGCTACGGGGTTATACCCGTGACCCTGACCACAGCTACAGGGTTATAACCGTGACCCTGACCACAGCCACAGGGTTATACCCGTGACCCTGACCACAGCTACAGGGTTATAACCGCAACCCTGACCACAGCCACAGGGTTATACCCGTGACCCTGACCACAGCTACAGGGTTATAACCGTGACCCTGACCACAGCCACAGGGTTATAACTGTGACCCTGACCACAGCTACCAGGTTATAACTGTAACCCTGACCACAGCTACGGGGTTATAACCGTGACCCTGACCACAGCTACAGGGTTATAACTGTGACCCTGACCACAGCTACAGGGATATAATTGTGACCCTGACTCCAACTACAGGGTTATAACTGTGACCCTGACCACAGATACAGGGTTATAACTGTAACCCTGACCACAGCTACGGGGTTATAACCGTGACCATGACCACAGCTACAGGGTTATAACCGTGACCCTGAGCACAGCTACAGGGTTATAACTGTGACCCTGACTCCAACTACAGGGTTATAACCGTGACCCTGACCACAGATACAGGGTTATAACTGTAACCCTGACCACAGCTACCGGGTTATAACTGTAACCCTGACCACAGATACGGGGTTATAACCGTGACCCTGACCACAGCTACAGGGTTATAACCGCGACCCTGACCACAGCTACCAGGTTATAACTGTAACCCTGACCACAGCTACGGGGTTTTAACCGTGACCCTGACCACAGATACGGGGTTATAACCGTGACCCTGACCACAGCCACAGGGTTATACTCGTGACCCTGACCACAGCTACAGGGTTATAACCGCAACCCTGACCACAGCCACAGGGTTATACCCGTGACCCTGACCACAGCTACAGGGTTATAACCGTGACCCTGACCACAGCCACAGGGTTATAACTGTGACCCTGACCACAGCTACCAGGTTATAACTGTAACCCTGACCACAGCTACGGGGTTATAACCGTGACCCTGACCACAGCTACAGGGTTATAACCGTGACCCTGACCACAGCTACAGGGATATAATTGTGACCCTGACCACAGCTACAGGGTTATAACCGCAACCCTGACCACAGCTACCAGGTTATAACTGTAACCCTGACCACAGCTACGGGGTTATAACCGTGACCCTGACCACAGCTACAGGGTTATAACCGTGACCCTGACCACAGCCACAGGGTTATACTCGTGACCCTGACCACAGCTACAGGGTTATAACCGCAACCCTGACCACAGCCACAGGGTTATACCCGTGACCCTGACCACAGCTACAGGGTTATAACCGTGACCCTGACCACAGCCACAGGGTTATAACTGTGACCCTGACCACAGCCACAGGGTTATAACTGTAACCCTGACCACAGCTACGGGGTTATAACCGTGACCCTGACCACAGCTACAGGGTTATAACCGTGACCCTGACCACAGCTACAGGGATATAATTGTGACCCTGACCACAGTTACAGTAGGAGAGTGAGCGGCAGGTCATTTACCAGAAGGACCAGCAGAGAAAGAATAAAGAACAACAGTACCAAGAAAGTGGGTCACCACGTTGGGTCACGCTGGAAATAGAGACGCCCCCCCACAGCCCGTCTGTCCCCGCTGCATCCAGAGGGATGGGTAGTCCTACATACCTGACTGCTAAACTAGGGCAAAACAGAACCCAGAAACAAGCAGTGTGAGTGTGTGTGTGTGTGTGTGTGTGTGTGTGTGTGTGTGTGTGTGTGTGTGTGAGAGAGAGAGAGAGAGAGACTGTGCGTGTGTGTGTGTTTGTGAGAGAGAGACTGTGTGTGTGTGTGTGTGTGTGTGTGTGTGTGTGTGTGTGTGTGTGTGTGTGTGTGTGTGTGTGTGTGTGAGACGGGAAGGACAAGGGCAGACAACATGCTCCTGGATGGATGTTTTCTCTTGTAGGGCGCGTGCGCACACACGCACACGAGGGCACACACACACACTCACTCTCTCTCTTACCCACACACGCGCACACACACTATCTCATGCACACTCATATTTCACACACACACAGACACACACACACTCTGTCTAATTCATACACACATGCACTAATTCTCTCTCTCTTTCACACACTCTCTCCTTCACTTCCCCTCACTGCCCTCACTCTCACACACTTTCTCTCTTTCACAACACACACTCTCTCTCTTTCACACACACACACACATACTTTCTCTTTCACACGCTCTCTCTCACTCCTGTACTCACTCTCTCTCTGTATTTAGTGAAAATGAGGGATGCAGATCCTGCATGTGTATGACTACATTTCAAATAATAACCCCAACCCTAACCCTATGACCCTTACCCTATGACCCTTACCCTATGACCCCAACCCTATAACCCTTACCCTATGACCCCAACCCTATGACCCTTACCCTATGACCCTTACCCTATGACCCCAACCCTATAACCCTTACCCTATGACCCCAACCCTATGACCCTTACCCTATGACCCTTACCCTATGACCCTTACCCTATGACCCCAACCCTATAACCCTTACCCTATGACCCCAACCCTATGACCCTTACCCTATGACCCCAACCCTATAACCCTTACCCTATGACCCTTACCCTATGACCCTAACCCTATGACCCTTACCCTATGACCCTAACCCTATAACCCTTACCCTATGACCCTAACCCTACAACCCTTACCCTATGACCCCAACCCTAACCCTGACCCTTATCCTATGACCCTAACCCTATAACCCTTACCCTATGACCCCAACCCTAACCCTATGACCCTTAACCTATGACCTTAACCCTATAACCCTTACCCTATGACCTTACCCTATGACCCTAACCCTATGACCCTTACCTTATGACCCTAACCCTTACCCTGTGACCCTAACCCTAAACCTTCTACCCTAACCCTTACCCTATAAACCTAACCCCAACCCTAACCCTATGACCCAAACTCTATGACCCTAACCATAATCCTAAGACTGGGGTTAATAGAGGTATAAACCAGGAACTGCCCTGTTGCAGTTTTACAAAATACAATACTGGGGTCTTTTATCATGCACTGACAAAACACTGTTTCTAAAACACAAATTAAACTTAGAATGTAAAGAAAGCATAAAAAAACACCACCACCATCTCATAACACCAACACCATCTCACACCACACCAAGACCATCTCACATCTCACCGCAGATGTTCTCCATGACAGACCACCTCTGACCTCCACCAACACTTCACAGCACCACTACCACCTCCATCATTAGCTCACACAACCACCACCATCTCACAGTATTACTACCACAACCATCTTACACCACCTCTTAACTCACATAATCTGTGAGTTAAGAGGCACAATCTGTCCACGCCCTCACCTCTTCCCTTGTGATCTTTCAGGTCTCTAACTCCTCCCCTGTCATGTTACAGGTCTCTGTAACTCCTCCCCTGTGATGATTCAGGTCTCTAACTCCTCCCCTGTGATGTTACAGGTCTCTAACTCCTCCCCTGTGATGTTACAGGTCTCTGTAACTCCTCCCCTGTGATGTTACAGGTCTCTGTAACTCCTCCCCTGTGATGATTCAGGTCTCTAACTCCTCCCCTGTGATGTTACAGGTCTTTAACTCCTCCCCTGTGATGTTACAGGTCTCTAACTCCTCCCCTGTGATGATTCAGGTCTCTAACTCCTCCCCTGTGACTGTAACTCCTCCCCTGTGATGTTACAGGTCTCTAACTCCTCCCCTTTGATGTTACAGGTCTCTGTAACTCCTCCCCTGTGATGTTACAGGTCTCTGTAACTCCTCCCCTGTGATCCTACAGGTCTCTGTAACTCCTCCCCTGTGATGATTCAGGTCTCTGTAACTCCTCCCCTGTGATGATTCAGGTCTCTGTAACTCCTCCCCTGTGATGTTACAGGTCTCTGTAACTCCTCCCCTGTGATCTTACAGGTCTCTAACTCCTCCCCTGTGATGCTACAGGTCTCTGTAACTCCTCCCCTGTGATCCTACAGGTCTCTGTAACTCCTCCCCTGTGATGATTCAGGTCTCTGTAACTCCTCCCCTGTGATGATTCAGGTCTCTGTAACTCCTCCCTTGTGATGATTCAGGTCTCTGTAACTCCTCCCCTCACCTCTCCCACCATGCCATTCCAGGTGCCATTGATCTTCTTTCCATGTTTGCCATTGGTGACCAGGTATAGGTCGTAGGTGAACTTCACTGACTTGGCAACCTTCTTCAGGATATCGATGCAGAAACCCTTACAGCATCTTTTAATGTAGATCCCAGAATCTCCTGTCTGATTACTGTGAGAGAAATACAGGGGAGAGGGAGGGAGGAAGAGAGAGAGGGAGGGAGGGAGGAAGAGAGCGAGAGGGAGGGAGGAACAGAGGGAGGGAGGAAAAGAGAGAGGAAGGGTAAAGAGAGAGCATGAGAGAAAAGGAGAGGGAGGAGAGAAAGAGAGAGGAAGTGAAGAACAGGGATGGAGGGAAAGTGAGATGTAGAATGTGTGTGTGTGTGTGTGTGTGTGTGTGTATGTGTGTGTGTGTGTGTGTGTGTGTGTGTATTCATTATAACTGAAGACATACGAGTGACAGACAGCAAGATGTCCAACTTGGATTCTTTCCCAGTTAATCTAGACATGCAGTCACCTGTCTGTCTGCATGTTTGTCTGTCTGAAACAATCACCTGCCCATGGAGTACATAGCTGTCTGTCTGAAATATACTGCTCAAAAAAATAAAGGGAACACTAAAATAACATCCTAGATCTCAATTAATAAAATATTCCAGTTGAAAATCTTTAGTTATTGCATACTGGAACAAAATAACAAAAATATGGATGTAAATCAGTATTATTATCCCCTGGGGGTCTGGATTTGGAATCATACTCAAAATCAAAGTGGAAAATCAAATGACAGACTGATCCAACTTCAGTGGAAATTCCTCAAAACAAGTTCAAATGAGACTCAGTAGTGTGTGTGGCCTCCACGTGCCTGTATGACCTCCCTACAACACCTGGACATGCTCCTGATGAGACCTCCCTACAACACCTGGTCATGCTCCTGATGAGACCTCCCTACAACACCTGGTCATGCTCCTGATGAGACCTCCCTACAACACCTGGACATGCTCCTGATGAGACCTCCCTACAACACCTGGACATGCTCCTGATGAGGCGGTGGATGTTCTCTTGAGGAATCTCCTCCCAGTCCTGGATTAAAGCGTCAGTCAACTCCTGGACAGTCAGTGGTGTAACGTGGCGTTGGTGGATGATGTCCCAGATGTGCTAAATTGGATTCAGGTCTGGGGGACGGGCGGGCCAGTCCATAGCATCAATGCCTTCATCATGCAGGAACTGCTGACACACTTCAGCCACATGAGGCCTAGAATTGTCCTGCATCAGAAGGAACCCAGGGCCAACCACACCAGCATATGGTCTCACAAGGGGTCTTAGGATCTCATCTCGGTACCTAATGGCAGTCAGGCTACCTCTGGCTAGCACATGGAGGTCTGTGCAGCCCTCCAAAGAAATGCCCCCCCCACACCATTACTGACCCACTGCCAAACCGGTCATGCTGGCGTATGTTGCAGGCAGCAGAACGTTCTCCATGGCGTCTCCAGAC
>NC_135216.1:29106990-29109490 GCF_052324685.1 Brachyhypopomus gauderio
ACACTCTGATCTCTGTGTCTCACACAGCCCTCACACACACACTCTGATCTCTGTGTCTCACACAGCCCTCACACACACTCTGATCTCTGTGTCTCACACAGCCCTCACACACACACACACTCTGATCTCTGTGTCTCACAGCCCTCACACACACACACTCTGATCTCTGTGTCTCACAGCCCTCACACACACACTCTGATCTCTGTGTCTCACACAGCCCTCACACACACACACTCTGATCTCTGTGTCCCACACAACCTTCACAGGTGTGCTGGGTGCTAGGTCAGTCACTGCTGTATGCTGTAAGCGTGTGTTAAGATGTTGGTTCTGTGTTGGGTCCAGGTCAATGTTGCTCAACATGTTTTCACTGGTCCTGTGTTTCATATTTACTGTCTACATGTCTGTTCTTCTTGTGTACTGCACCCTGGTCCTGCAGGAAGTCTGTTTCACTTCATTGTGTTTACCTGTACACATGAAACAACAATAAAATGCATCTTGACTTAATTCAGGTCTCCCAGTTTACCAGTACAGAACCAGTTTACCAGTACAGAGCCAATTTAACACTAAATTATAGTGTTAATTGTAGTGTTGTATATTCTACATCTATTTATCAAATATAATTGTATATCTTGTGTGTATGTGATGTAGATGTGTGGTGCATGGTATTTGTGTGTGAAGTGTGTGTATATTTGTGTGTGTGAGATGTTTGTATATGTGTGTTTGTGTGAAGTGTGTGTATATTTGTGTGTGAGATGTGTGTGTGTTTGTATGAGATGTTTGTATATGTGTGTTTGTGTGAAGTGTGTGTATATTTGTGTGTGAGATGTGTGTGTATATATGTGTGTGTGTGTGTGTGTGTGTGAGAGAGATAAAGAGAGAGAGAGAGAAAGAGAGAGAGAGAGAAAGAGAGAAAGAGAGAGAGAGAGAGAGAGAGAGAGAGAGAGAGATGTGAGATTTGGTCTTTTTTCTCTGACATTAGGGAGACCAGCTGAGAGACCAACAGGCATATGTAATGTGTTGCCATGGCAGCCACAACCTCTGTTAGTTCCAAGTCAAATTGGTATGTTGCTATGGGAACCACAATCTCACAGTATTACAAAGAATGACTTTGATGGGGAGAATAAACTCTTGTAACCTTCAACACAGCACACTCAACAACACTACACACTCTTCAACAACACTACACACCCCTCATCAACACTACACACCCCTCATCAACACTACACACCCCTCATCAACACTACACACCCCTCATCAACACTACACACCCCTCAACAAAACTACACACTCCTCAACAACACTGCACACCCCTCAACAACACTGCACACCCCTCAACAACACTGCACACCCCTCAACAACACTGCACACTCCTCAACAACACTGCACACTCCTCATCAACATTACACACCCCTCATCAACACTACACACCCCTCATCAACACTACACACCCCTCAACAACACTACACACCCCTCAACAACACTACACACTCCTCATCAACACTACACACCCCTCAACAACACTGCACACCCCTCAACAACACTGCACACCCCTCAACAACACTGCACACCCCTCAACAACACTACACACTCCTCATCTACGTAACAACTGACGAGAACTGAGGATGGTTGAGAGGCGATGGAGGAAATTGAAGCTTACTGCTGATCTTCGCTTGTATCAGTCTCTCCTGTCCTTATTCTCCATGGAACTAACTGCTGCCAAGACATCATTCTACAGAGAGAAGCTGGAGGCATCTACATCAGATCCACGCAAGATGTTCAAAATCTTCTCTTCTCTCCTCAAACCCTCCCCCCCCCCAACTCCCACTTCTCTTACTGCAGATGATTTTGTCACCTTCTTTGAAGAGAAGGTCAATACGATTCGCAGCACCTTTTCCCTAGTCCCTGTGCCCACTGTGTCCCCTCCTACTCCTCCCTTTTCTCTAACCTCCTTCTCTCCTCTCTCAGCTGAGATGGTGCTTCAGCTGCTGACATCCAGCAGTCCCACCACATGCCCTCTGGACCCCATCCCATCCACACTCCTCCAGACAATCTCCCACGAACTCCTCCCTTTCATCTCGACCATCATCAACAACTCCTTATCTTCAGGAATTGTGCCATCATCATTCAAGGCGGCTAGGGTGGTGCCAATCCTAAAGAAACCCAACCTTGACGCCACCAACATCAGCAACTACAGACCGGTATCTCTCCTCTCATTCCTTTCTAAGATCCTTGAACGGGCTGTACACAACCAGCTATCCTCCTTTCTCTCACAGAACCAGCTTCAGGACCCCAACCAATCTGGCTTCAAGCTGGCACATTCTACAGAAACTGCACTCATTGCTGTAACTGAGAAACTCCATGCAGCTAGAGCAACTGGACTATCATCAGTTCTGATTCTGCTTGACCTTTCGGCGGCCTTTGACACAGTCAATCATGAGATCCTCCTGTCCATCCTCTCAGGCCTTGGTATCACTGGCAATGCATGGACGTGGTTTGCATC
>NC_135216.1:29116990-29134490 GCF_052324685.1 Brachyhypopomus gauderio
TGGCCTCCTCCTTGGTGGAGTAGAGCAGGATGACGGGACTCTGCAGCTTCTTCAGCTGGTTCTGGATCTTGGAATCGCCGTCGTCCGCCGACATGTCCAACAGCAGAACCTCCTCCAGCTCCCAGCCCACGAAGCTGTTCTCTATCGTACTCCGCACCTGTAGTGCATGTCAGAGCACACAGAATACCAGTGAAGGGGATAAAAACTACATTTCCCATGGACTCTTTGTTGCAGAAAATACTTCAAAATACATTGACTGTTTACATTGCTTAAAGGTTGGTTTTATTTATTTAGAAGCTTGTAAAGGTGATACATTTTTTTATGTTGTAACTGGGTTTTCCCAACACCAGTGAGGAGAGTAAAGAACTGAGATGTGACACGCTTTCCTCCCAGAACACCACAGCTAAACCAAACTTACAGAACATTGCACTGTTCATAGGACACAAAGCCTTTTCATTTAGACAAGCACTGGTGTCTTGAAGCAGCTATAAACAATGAGTATTTCATGGCATAATAATTATTAAATATGTTTAAATACACAGAATCATTAGTAGATGTTTTAAATGTTCTGAGGCGGCCGTTACCTTGGTGATGAAGTTCTGGTATCCAGGATAGTAGGTGGTGACGATGGAGAAGATGTTCCAGTCATACTCCTCCATGATGTTCAACATCACTGCGGCCTGCTGCTCAATCGATGGGCCAAACTGGAAAAACATGGAGTGATCATCCTACAGAAAAGAGGGGGAAGAGAGGAAGAAGGAAGGGCAGATGGAGAGAAAGAAACACAATTATCCCATAGAAGTGTCATTCAGTGACAGAAGAAGTGCAGACAAAAAGAGAATCCACACTGACCCACAGAGAGAGAGAGAGACAGAGAGAGAGAGACAAAGAGACAGAGATAGACCCTAATACCTAACTGAGGTCCACACTGACGAAGTACAGACTCAGTGCCCTCCACCTGGACATAGAGACGAACAGAGAGAGAGAAAGAGAGAGAGAGAGAGCGAGAGAGAGAGAGAGAGATATAGAGAGAAAGAGATGGGCAGACACAAACAGTGTTGGCTTCCCAAAGAGAGGGAGAGAGAGAGAGAGAGAGAGAGACGGGCAGAGACAGACAGACAGACACAAACAGTGTTGAGACAGAGAAAGAGAGAGAGAGACAGACAGACAGACAGACAGACACAAACAGTGTTGGCTTCCCAAAGAGCAGAAACTCTGTCATCAGTGCCAGGACAACAAGATGGAGACAGAGCTGCACTTACTAACTGAACATAATATAACCACACTAGATCTAGACTCTACATAATATAACCACTCTAGATCTAGACTCTACATAATATAACCACTGTAGATCTAGACTCTACATAATATAACCACTGTAGATCTAGACTCTACATAATATAACCACTCTAGATCTAGACTCTACATAATATAACCACTGTAGATCTAGACTCTACATAATATAACCACTGTAGATCTAGACTACATAATATAACCACTGTAGATCTAGACTCTAAATAATATAACCACTGTAGATCTAGACTCTACATAATATAACCACTCTAGATCTAGACTCTACATAATATAACCACTGTAGATCTAGACTCTACATAATATAACCACTCTAGATCTAGACTCTACATAATATAACCACTGTAGATCTAGACTCTACATAATATAACCACTCTAGATCTAGACTCTACATAATATAACCACTGTAGATCTAGACTCTACATAATATAACCACTGTAGATCTAGATTCTACATAATATAACCACTCTAGATCTAGACTCTACATAATATAACCACACTAGATCTAGACTCTACATAATATAACCACTGTAGATCTAGACTCTACATAATATAACCACTCTAGGTCTAGACTCTACATAATATAACCACTGTAGATCTAGACTCTACATAATATAACCACTGTAGATCTAGACTCTACATAATATAACCACACTAGATCTAGACTCTACATAATATAACCACTGTAGATCTAGACTCTACATAATATAACCACACTAGATCTAGACTCTACATAATATAACCACTGTAGATCTAGACTCTACATAATATAACCACTCTAGATCTAGACTCTACATAATATAACCACTGTAGATCTAGACTCTACATAATATAACCACTGTAGATCTAGATTCTACATAATATAACCACTCTAGATCTAGACTCTACATAATATAACCACACTAGATCTAGATTCTACATAATATAACCACTGTAGATCTAGACTCTACATAATATAACCACTGTAGATCTAGACTCTACATAATATAACCACTCTAGATCTAGACTCTACATAATATAACCACTCTAGATCTAGACTCTACATAATATAACCACACTAGATCTAGACTCTACATAATATAACCACTGTAGATCTAGACTCTACATAATATAACCACTCTAGATCTAGACTCTACAGCAACATTAGTAAGATATTCCCTGAATATCAAAGTCTCCCTGATGAAGAGAAGCTGCCGTATGTTCGTGGTGAACATGGAGATATCAGCACACTAGCAGGGCTGTATGTTCACTCCTGTCACACTAGCAGGGCTGTATGTTCACTCCTGTTACACTCTGAGGGACAGTGGAGATATCAGTACACTAGCATGGCTGTATGTTCACTCCTGTCACACTAGCAGGGCTGTATGTTCACTCCTGTCACACTAGCAGGGCTGTATGTTCACTCCTGTTACACTCTGAGGGACAGTGGAGATATCAGTACACTAGCAGGGCTGTATGTTCACTCCTGTCACACTAGCATGGCTGTATGTTCACTCCTGTCACACTAGCAGGGCTGTATGTTCACTCCTGTTACACTCTGAGGGACAGTGGAGATATCAGTACACTAGCAGGGCTGTATGTTCACTCCTGTCACACTAGCATGGCTGTATGTTCACTCCTGTCACACTAGCAGGGCTGTATGTTCACTCCTGTCACACTAGCAGGGCTGTATGTTCACTCCTGTTACACTCTGAGGGACAGTGGAGAGATCAGTACACTAGCAGGGCTGTATGTTCACTCCTGTCACACTCTGAGAGACAGTGGAGAGATCAGGACACTAGCAGGGCTGTATGTTCACTCCTGTCACACTCTGAGGGCAGTGGGTGAGAATGACAGATACCAGCTACAAAGCCCTGTCATTACAGTTATTATTATTATAGTTGTATGTGTGTTGTACATGTTTGTATGTATATGTACATAATAGATTATAACTGCATTTTGTATACACTCTTTCATAATGAAATCTGATAATCTGAACATTTTTGCAGTTTGTTACTGTTATTGTTATTTATGACATTATTGTTAATATACTATTATTACTGTTATTATGGTTACTATTAATACTTTCATTACTATTAATACTATTATTACCATTATTATTGTTCTTATCATTATTATAAATATCAATTATTGAAGTAGTGGTGGGAGTTGTCATGGTAATAACAACCCTAACTCTAACCCTATTATTTTACTTTATTATTTTATTATATTTACTATTGTTGTGTATCCTATGCTTTGGCAATACAAATATACATATTTGTCCTGCCAATAAAGCACCATTGAATTGAACTGAACTGAATTGAGAGCGAGACACAGACAGAGAGAGAGAGAGAGAGAGAGAGAGAGACAAACAGACAGAAAGAGAGACAGACTCCTGGCCCCTGGGAGACTTGTACAGATACATTACCTTGTTAACACTTGTTTCTGCATTAAGAGGTAAACACCACTGCTTAAGAGACTATACTTTATTCTTTCTCTCTCCCTCTCCCTCTCTCTCTCTCCCTCTCCCTCTCTCTCTTTGGGCCATTTTATTTCTCGTACTGTCTCTGCGGGCTGGTTATTTATGGTCCATGAACGCATTTTCTGTGCCACTGTACTGCTCCACTGTACTCTACATATCTTACAACTCTCCACTTTATTGTATATTTAAGCTTGTGTGTGTGTGTGTGTGTGTGTGTGTGTGTGTGTGTGTGTGTGCAGGCTGAGGTGAGAATAACTTTCAGAAATCTGTGACCCCACTTTCAGTGTCCTCATAATTCATTCTGGAGTAGAACCAAGAGGGTTAGGGTTGTGTTTTGTTAGGGTTAGGGTTGTTTTGTTAGGGTTAGGGTTAGGGTTGTGTTTTGTTAGGGTTAGGGTTAGGGTTGTTTTGTTAGGGTTAGGGTTGTGTTTTGTTAGGGTTAGGGTTAGGGTTGTGTTTTGTTAGGGTTAGGGTTGTGTTTTGTTAGGGTTAGGGTTAGGGTTGTTTTGTTAGGGTTAGGGTTGTGTTTTGTTAGGGTTAGGGTTAGAGTTAGGGTTGTGTTTTGTTAGGGTTAGGGTTGTTTTGTTAGGGTTAGGGTTGTGTTTTGTTAGGGTTAGGGTTGTTTTGTTAGGGTTAGGGTTGTGTTTTGTTAGGGTTAGGGTTGTGTTTTGTTAGGGTTAGGGTTGTGTTTTGTTAGGGTTAGGGTTGTGTTTTGTTAGGGTTAGGGTTAGGGTTGTGTTTTGTTAAGTTAAAATGGCAATTCTCACCACAGTTGGTAAAGAAGGAGTAGAGAAGGAGGAAAGGAGTTATGCAGCAGTAAGGAAGAAGTAATGTAGTAATAAAGGAGTAATGAAGAAGTATTGAAGGAGTAGAGAAGAAGCAATGAAGGAGTAATGAAGGAGTAGACAAGAAGTAATGAAGGAGTAATGAAGGAGTAGATAAGTAGTAGAGAAGAAGTAGAGAGGGTGTAGAGAAGGAGTAATGGAGTAGTGGAGTAATGAAGGAGTAGAGAAGTGATTCCTGGGATTGGGCCAATGAGAGTTAGGTACATGTATTTGGGCCAAAGGGATGAGGCCAGGGATGCAGACGGTTTTGCTTCAAGGCTCACAGTTAGGGTTTAGGGTTTAGGGATTAGGGCAAGGGTTAGGTTTTCATCTAGGTTTAGGGATAAGGGTTGAGTTTTCATCATATATAGTTAGGGTTATATATATATATATTATGGGTGGGCATAGATTAATTTTTTTAATCTAGATTAATCTCACTGAAATCTTGAAATTAATCTAGATTAATCTATATTAAAATGGCTCATATGCGTGCTACCCAAGTAATGACTAAAAGTCAGTTTTTGATATAGGGTTTCTTAATACAGAGGGTGCATTAGACCAGGGGCTCATCTTCTGTTTCCAAAATGCATCAATGACTTGAAGCTTGAAGCTGTTCTACTTTGATATTTGAAGAAAAAAAAACATGCTCAATAAAATGTAGGCTACTCGTGTTCAACGGTTTATTCATCAGTTAAACGTGAATTTGTAAGCCTACATACTGTACATTAAAAGGGGTTGATAACATGTTTATTCAGCTAAACATGATACTTGAAATGTAAGCCAACATTTAGTACATTTAACCTCACAGACGTAATTTGGGGGGGACTTTTTCAAAAGCCGGTTTTGGTCCTCTGCAGTTTTAACGGTTAAAAAGAAATACAGTATTTAAATAGCGACTAATCTAGCGCTAGGACCATGCAGAAAACGACCGCTCTGAGCTCCAATAACACTTTACGTTCCTAAAAATGAATTTTCCATGAAGCAAACCAGGCGACTTCGTGGCTGCATCCATATAAACATATATATATATATATATATGTCACTTCTACATATACTAATCACACTCACTTCTACATATACTGATCACTTTTACATTTTGTAATTTACATTTACATTTACGGCATTTAGCAGACACTCTTATCCAAAGCGACTTACAAAGTGCTTTGCATCCGATCACAGAATTCATCCTAGGAAATAGTACGGATAGGCCAGAATTCAAGATACCATTGAGTCAGACTACTACTTTAGACACACACTACACTCTCTTCTTTAGACACACACTACATAATATTCTTTAGACCAGGGGTACTCAACTGGCGGACCGCGGTCCGGATCCGGACCCGGACCCGAATTCAGTCCTGTCCGGACCCAATCTCATTCCTGATTAACAGGATACGGACCAAAAAAAAACGGAGCATTTATTTCAGGGCTATTGAAAAAACACTCCGTCACGAGTGTTACGTTTGCCACCCCCGCTCAACAACTTACGTTCGCCACCCCCGCGCCTCAACAACTTACGTTACGCACTCTTCTTTAGACACACATTACACACTCTTCTTTAGACACACATTATGCAATCTTCTTTAGACACACATTACACACTCTTCTTTAGACACACACTACACACTCTTCTTTAGACACACTACGCACTCTTCTTTAGACACACATTACACACTCTTCTTTAGACACACATTATGCAATCTTCTTTAGACACACATTACACACTCTTCTTTAGACACACACTACACACTCTTCTTTAGACACACACTACGCACTCTGCTTTAGACACACACTACGCACTCTGCTTTAGACACACTACACACTCTTCTTTAGACACACATTATGCAATCTTTTTTAGACACATATTACGCACTCTTCTTTAGACACACATTACGCACTATTCTTTAGACACACATTACGCACTCTTCTTTAGACACACATTATGCAATCTTTTTTAGACACATATTACGCACTCTTCTTTAGACACACATTACGCACTATTCTTTAGACACACATTACGCACTCTTCTTTAGACACACATTACACACTCTTCTTTAGACACACATTATGCAATCTTCTTTAGACACACATTACTCACTCTTCTTTAGACACACACTACGCACTCTTCTTTAGACACACATTACACACTCTTCTTTAGACACACACTACACACTCTTCTTTAGACACACACTACACACTCTTCTTTAGACACACACTACACACTCTTCTTTAGACACACACTACACACTATTCTTTAGACACACATTACACACTCTTCTTTAGACACACATTACTCACTCTTCTTTAGACACACACTACACACTCTTCTTTAGACACACATTACACACTCTTCTTTAGACACACATTACTCACTCTTCTTTAGACACACACTACACACTCTTCTTTAGACACACAACACACTCTTCTTTAGACACACACACTCTTCTTTAGACACACATTATGCAATCTTCTTTAGACACACATTACTCACTCTTCTTTAGACACACACTACGCACTCTTCTTTAGACACACATTACACACTCTTCTTTAGACACACACTACACACTCTTCTTTAGACACACACTACGCACTCTTCTTTAGACACACACTACGCACTCTTCTTTAGACACACTACACACTCTTCTTTAGACACACAATACACACTCTTCTTTAGACACACACTACACTCTTCTTTAGACACATACTACACTCTTCTTTAGACACACACTACACACTATTCTTTAGTTACACATTACACACTCTTCTTTAGACACACTCTACACACTCTTCTTTAGACACACTCTACACACTCTTCTTTAGACACACATTATACATACAGTTTAACTATACTGAGCTTAGGCAAAAGAGATGGAGACTCCCACACACACACACACACACACACACACACACACACACACTCGCACACACACTCACACATTGACACACCAGCTGTGCTACTTCTACTAGATTCTGACATCAACGTCTCTCTCTCTCTCTCACACACACACACACACTCTCCACACTCTCTCTCACATACACACACACTCTCTCTCTCACACACACACACACTCTCACACACACTTTCTCTCTCTCTCTATCACACACACACTTTCTCCACACACACACACACACACACACACTCACACACATACATACACATATTCTCTCTCACACACACACTCTCTTCACACTCTCCACACTCTCTCTCACACACACACCATCACTCTCTCCACTCTCTCTCTCTCTCTCTCTGACACACACAGAATCAACCTCTCTAATAAATCCATATTCACACACAAACACAGAAAGAGTCGGGGGAGTGCTGGGGAGAGCTGGGGAGAGCTGGGCTGTGTGACCTTCACAGTGTAGGGCTCTGATAAAGAGGTGTGAACATTATTAACCTCTCTGATTTCTGCCTCTACCTTTCCGCTCCTCTGTGCCTTTGATCTTTGCTCTATTTCTCCCTCCACATCATTTTCTTTCCCTTCAATGTCCTTTCCTCTCCCTTTCCATCCCTCTCTCTCCATCCCCCTCTATCTCTCCATCTCTCTCTCTCCTCCGTAGATACTCATTCTCTACCCCATCTCTCCTCTGTCTCTCTCTGAGCAGAATTCGTAATTAAAATAAATCAATTTCCAGCCATTCTAGAAATATCTCTTATGGACAGTGGCACATACTTGATGTCTCTCTCTCTCTCTCTCTCTCTCTCTCTCTCTCACTAACAGACACACACACACATTGAACAAACACACACATACACACACACACATTTGATGGGTTAGTGCACAGTAGACTTCACAGTCTATGCATGTACACTAACTCGCACTGACAGACACGCATAGCCTTACATACTGCAACTGCAAAGACTTCCTTACTGTCTTGATTTTGTAGTCACAAATCTTTCTGCTATAAAATCAAGGTCTGAGAGATCTGGATGTTGGTGGAGGGGGTCTGGATGTTGGTGGAGGGGGGTATGGATGTTGGTGGAGGAGGTCTGGATGTTGGTGGAGGAGGTCTGGATGTTGGTGGAGGAGGTCTGGATGTTGGTGGAAGGGGTCTGGATATTGGTGGAGGAGGTCTGGATATTGGTGGAGGAGGTCTGGATGTTGGTGGAGGAGGTCTGGATGTTGGTGGAGGAGGTCTGGATGTTGGTGGAGGAGGTCTGGATGTTGGTGGAAGGGGTCTGGATATTGGTGGAGGAGGTCTGGATATTGGTGGAGGAGGTCTGGATATTGGTGGAGGAGGTCTGGATGTTGGTGGAGGAGGTCTGGATGTTGGTGGAGGAGGTCTGGATATTGGTGGAGGAGGTCTGGATATTGGTGGAGGAGGTCTGGATGTTGGTGGAGGAGGTCTGGATATTGGTGGAGGGGGTCTGGATGTTGTAATATATTATTATAAGTAATAATAACCTCTGTTAACATGGAACCAACAACACCATTGGTCAAAATCACAAATGCGTACTCACACACCACAGGTTTACACTCACACACACACACACACAGGTACACACATGTGCCCTCCACAAGTGCACATACACACAAGTATGAATGCACACACAAGTATGCATGCACACACAAATATACACACACTTAATCACCATGTGTCCGTTCTCTGTGATGTTTGAGAGAGTGTCTGTTCTCTGTGCTGTTTAGGAGAGAGTGTCTGTTCTCTGTGCTGTTTAAGAGTGTCTGTTCTCTGTGCTGTTTAAGAGTGTGTTCTCTGTGCTGTTTGTTTAAGAGAGAGAGTGTCTGTTCTCTGTGCTGTTTAAGAGAGAGTGTATGTTCTCTGTGCTGTTTAAGAGAGAGTGTATGTTCTCTGTGCTGTTTAAGAGAGAGTGCCTGTTCTCTGTGCTGTTTAAGAGAGAGAGTGTCTGTTCTCTGTGCTGTTTGTTTAAGAGAGAGAGTGTCTGTTCTCTGTGCTGTTTGTTTAAGAGAGAGTGCCTGTTCTCTGTGCTGTTTAAGAGTGTCTGTTCTCTGTGCTGTTTGTTTAAGAGAGAGAGTGTCTGTTCTCTGTGCTGTTTAAGAGAGTGTGTCTGTTCTCTGTGCTGTTTAAGAGAGAGTGTCTGTTCTCTGTGCTGTTTGTTTAAGAGAGAGTGCCTGTTCTCTGTGCTATTTGTTTAAGAGAGAGTGTCTGTTCTCTGTGCTGTTTGTTTAAGAGAGAGTGTCTGTTCTCTGTGTTGTTTAAGAGAGAGAGTGCCTGTTCTCTGTGGTGTTTGTTTAAGAGAGAGAGTGCCTGTTCTCTGTGCTGTTTAAGAGAGAGTGCCTGTTCTCTGTGCTGTTTAAGAGAGAGTGTCTGTTCTCTGTGCTGTTTAAGAGTGTCTGTTCTCTGTGCTGTTTGTTTAAGAGAGAGTGTCTGTTCTCTGTGCTGTTTGTTTAAGAGAGAGTGTCTGTTCTCTGTGCTGTTTAAGAGAGAGTGCCTGTTCTCTGTGCTGTTTAAGAGAGTGCCTGTTCTCTGTGCTGTTTGTTTAAGAGAGAGAGTGTCTGTTCTCTGTGCTGTTTAAGAGAGAGTGCCTGTTCTCTGTGCTGTTTAAGAGAGAGAGTGTATGTTCTCTGTGCTGTTTAAGAGAGAGTGCCTGTTCTCTGTGCTGTTTAAGAGAGAGAGTGTCTGTTCTCTGTGCTGTTTTTTTAAGAGAGAGTGTCTGTTCTCTGTGCTGTTTAAGAGAGAGTGTCTGTTCTCTGTGCTGTTTGTTTAAGAGAGAGAGTGTATGTTCTCTGTGCTGTTTAAGAGAGAGAGTGTCTGTTCTCTGTGCTGTTTGTTTAAGAGAGAGTGCCTGTTCTCTGTGCTATTTGTTTAAGAGAGAGTGTCTGTTCTCTGTGCTGTTTGTTTAAGAGAGAGTGTCTGTTCTCTGTGCTGTTTGTTTAAGAGAGAGTGTCTGTTCTCTGTGTTGTTTAAGAGAGAGAGTGCCTGTTCTCTGTGGTGTTTGTTTAAGAGAGAGAGTGCCTGTTCTCTGTGCTGTTTAAGAGAGAGTGCCTGTTCTCTGTGCTGTTTAAGAGAGAGTGTCTGTTCTCTGTGCTGTTTAAGAGTGTCTGTTCTCTGTGCTGTTTGTTTAAGAGAGAGTGTCTGTTCTCTGTGCTGTTTAAGAGAGAGTGCCTGTTCTCTGTGCTGTTTAAGAGAGTGCCTGTTCTCTGTGCTGTTTGTTTAAGAGAGAGAGTGTCTGTTCTCTGTGCTGTTTAAGAGAGAGTGCCTGTTCTCTGTGCTGTTTAAGAGAGAGAGTGTATGTTCTCTGTGCTGTTTAAGAGAGAGTGCCTGATCTCTGTGCTGTTTAAGAGAGAGAGTGTCTGTTCTCTGTGCTGTTTTTTTAAGAGAGAGTGTCTGTTCTCTGTGCTGTTTAAGAGAGTGTCTGTTCTCTGTGCTGTTTGTTTAAGAGAGAGAGTGTATGTTCTCTGTGCTGTTTGAGAGAGAGTGCCTGTTCTCTGTGCTGTTTGTTTAAGAGAGAGAGTGTATGTTCTCTGTGCTGTTTAAGAGAGAGTGTCTGTTCTCTGTGCTGTTTAAGAGAGAGTGTTCTCTGTGCTGTTTGTTTAAAAGAGAGAGTGTCTGTTCTCTGTGCTGTTTAAGAGAGTGTCTGTTATCTGTGCTGTTTAAGAGAGTGTCTGTTCACTGTGCTGTTTGTTTAAGAGAGAGAGTGCCTGTTCTCTGTGCTATTTGTTTAAAAGAGAGAGTGCCTGTTCTCTGTGCTGTTTAAGAGAGAGAGTGTGTATGTTCTCTGTGCTGTTTAAGAGAGAGTGTCTGTTCTCTGTGCTGTTTAAGAGAGTGCCTGTTCTCTGTGCTGTTTGTTTAAGAGAGAGAGTGTCTGTTCTCTGTGCTGTTTAAGAGAGAGTGCCTGTTCTCTGTGCTGTTTAAGAGAGAGAGTGTATGTTCTCTGTGCTGTTTAAGAGAGAGAGTGTATGTTCTCTGTGCTGTTTAAGAGAGAGTGTCTGTTCTCTGTGCTGTTTAAGAGAGAGTGTCTGTTCTCTGTGCTGTTTAAGAGAGAGTGCCTGTTCTCTGTGCTGTTTAAGAGAGAGAGTGTCTGTTCTCTGTGCTGTTTGTTTAAGAGAGAGTGTCTGTTCTCTGTGCTGTTTAAGAGAGAGTGTCTGTTCTCTGTGCTGTTTGTTTAAGAGAGAGTGTATGTTCTCTGTGCTGTTTAAGAGAGTGTATGTTCTCTGTGCTGTTTGTTTGAGAGAGAGTGTCTGTTCTCTGTGCTGTTTAAGAGAGAGTGTTCTCTGTGCTGTTTGTTTAAAAGAGAGAGTGTTCTCTGTGCTGTTTGTTTAAAAGAGAGAGTGTCTGTTCTCTGTGCTGTTTAAATGAGTGTCTGTTCTCTGTGCTGTTTAAGAGAGTGTCTGTTCTCTGTGCTGTTTGTTTAAGAGAGAGAGTGCCTGTTCTCTGTGCTATTTGTTTAAAAGAGAGAGTGCCTGTTCTCTGTGCTGTTTAAGAGAGAGAGTGCCTGTTCTCTGTGCTGTTTAAGAGAGAGTGTCTGTTCTCTGTGCTGTTTAAGAGAGAGTGTTCTCTGTGCTGTTTGTTTAAAAGAGAGAGTGTCTGTTCTCTGTGCTGTTTAAGAGAGTGTCTGTTATCTGTGCTGTTTAAGAGAGTGTCTGTTCACTGTGCTGTTTGTTTAAGAGAGAGAGTGCCTGTTCTCTGTGCTATTTGTTTAAAAGAGAGAGTGCCTGTTCTCTGTGCTGTTTAAGAGAGAGAGTGTGTATGTTCTCTGTGCTGTTTAAGAGAGAGTGTCTGTTCTCTGTGCTGTTTAAGAGAGTGCCTGTTCTCTGTGCTGTTTGTTTAAGAGAGAGAGTGTCTGTTCTCTGTGCTGTTTAAGAGAGAGTGCCTGTTCTCTGTGCTGTTTAAGAGAGAGAGTGTATGTTCTCTGTGCTGTTTAAGAGAGAGAGTGTATGTTCTCTGTGCTGTTTAAGAGAGAGTGTCTGTTCTCTGTGCTGTTTAAGAGAGAGTGCCTGTTCTCTGTGCTGTTTAAGAGAGAGAGTGTCTGTTCTCTGTGCTGTTTGTTTAAGAGAGAGTGTCTGTTCTCTGTGCTGTTTAAGAGAGAGTGTCTGTTCTCTGTGCTGTTTGTTTAAGAGAGAGTGTATGTTCTCTGTGCTGTTTAAGAGAGTGTATGTTCTCTGTGCTGTTTGTTTGAGAGAGAGTGTCTGTTCTCTGTGCTGTTTAAGAGAGAGTGTTCTCTGTGCTGTTTGTTTAAAAGAGAGAGTGTTCTCTGTGCTGTTTGTTTAAAAGAGAGAGTGTCTGTTCTCTGTGCTGTTTAAATGAGTGTCTGTTCTCTGTGCTGTTTAAGAGAGTGTCTGTTCTCTGTGCTGTTTGTTTAAGAGAGAGAGTGCCTGTTCTCTGTGCTATTTGTTTAAAAGAGAGAGTGCCTGTTCTCTGTGCTGTTTAAGAGAGAGAGTGCCTGTTCTCTGTGCTGTTTAAGAGAGAGTGTCTGTTCTCTGTGCTGTTTAAGAGAGAGTGTTCTCTGTGCTGTTTGTTTAAAAGAGAGAGTGTCTGTTCTCTGTGCTGTTTAAGAGAGTGTCTGTTATCTGTGCTGTTTAAGAGAGTGTCTGTTCACTGTGCTGTTTGTTTAAGAGAGAGAGTGCCTGTTCTCTGTGCTATTTGTTTAAAAGAGAGAGTGCCTGTTCTCTGTGCTGTTTAAGAGAGAGAGTGTGTATGTTCTCTGTGCTGTTTAAGAGAGAGTGTCTGTTCTCTGTGCTGTTTAAGAGAGTGCCTGTTCTCTGTGCTGTTTGTTTAAGAGAGAGAGTGTCTGTTCTCTGTGCTGTTTAAGAGAGAGTGCCTGTTCTCTGTGCTGTTTAAGAGAGAGAGTGTATGTTCTCTGTGCTGTTTAAGAGAGAGAGTGTATGTTCTCTGTGCTGTTTAAGAGAGAGTGTCTGTTCTCTGTGCTGTTTAAGAGAGAGTGCCTGTTCTCTGTGCTGTTTAAGAGAGAGAGTGTCTGTTCTCTGTGCTGTTTGTTTAAGAGAGAGTGTCTGTTCTCTGTGCTGTTTAAGAGAGAGTGTCTGTTCTCTGTGCTGTTTGTTTAAGAGAGAGTGTATGTTCTCTGTGCTGTTTAAGAGAGTGTATGTTCTCTGTGCTGTTTGTTTGAGAGAGAGTGTCTGTTCTCTGTGCTGTTTAAGAGAGAGTGTTCTCTGTGCTGTTTGTTTAAAAGAGAGAGTGTTCTCTGTGCTGTTTGTTTAAAAGAGAGAGTGTCTGTTCTCTGTGCTGTTTAAATGAGTGTCTGTTCTCTGTGCTGTTTAAGAGAGTGTCTGTTCTCTGTGCTGTTTGTTTAAGAGAGAGAGTGCCTGTTCTCTGTGCTATTTGTTTAAAAGAGAGAGTGCCTGTTCTCTGTGCTGTTTAAGAGAGAGAGTGCCTGTTCTCTGTGCTGTTTAAGAGAGAGAGTGTCTGTTCTCTGTGCTGTTTGTTTAAGAGAGAGAGTCTGTTCTCTGTGCTGTTTAAGAGAGAGTGTCTGTTCTCTGTGCTGTTGGTTTAAGAGAGAGTGTATGTTCTCTGTGCTGTTTAAGAGAGTGTATGTTCTCTGTGCTGTTTGTTTAAGAGAGAAAGTGTATGTTCTCTGTGCTGTTTAAGAGAGAGTGTCTGTTCTCTGTGCTGTTTAAGAGAGAGAGTGTATGTTCTCTGTGCTGTTTAAGAGAGAGTGTCTGTTCTCTGTGCTGTTTAAGAGAGAGTGTCTGTTCTCTGTGCTGTTTGTTTAAGAGAGAGTGCCTGTTCTCTGTGCTATTTGTTTAAGAGAGAGTGTCTGTTCTCTGTGCTGTTTGTTTAAGAGAGAGTGTCTGTTCTCTGTGCTGTTTGTTTAAGAGAGAGAGTGTCTGTTCTCTGTGCTGTTTGTTTAAGAGAGAGTGTCTGTTCTCTGTGTTGTTTAAGAGAGAGAGTGCCTGTTCTCTGTGGTGTTTGTTTAAGAGAGAGAGTGCCTGTTCTCTGTGCTGTTTAAGAGAGAGTGCCTGTTCTCTGTGCTGTTTAAGAGAGAGTGTCTGTTCTCTGTGCTGTTTAAGAGTGTCTGTTCTCTGTGCTGTTTGTTTAAGAGAGAGTGTCTGTTCTCTGTGCTGTTTAAGAGAGAGTGCCTGTTCTCTGTGCTGTTTAAGAGAGTGCCTGTTCTCTGTGCTGTTTGTTTAAGAGAGAGAGTGTCTGTTCTCTGTGCTGTTTAAGAGAGAGTGCCTGTTCTCTGTGCTGTTTAAGAGAGAGAGTGTATGTTCTCTGTGCTGTTTAAGAGAGAGTGCCTGTTCTCTGTGCTGTTTAAGAGAGAGAGTGTCTGTTCTCTGTGCTGTTTTTTTAAGAGAGAGTGTCTGTTCTCTGTGCTGTTTAAGAGAGAGTGTCTGTTCTCTGTGCTGTTTGTTTAAGAGAGAGAGTGTATGTTCTCTGTGCTGTTTAAGAGGGAGAGTGCCTGTTCTCTGTGCTGTTTGTTTAAGAGAGAGAGTGTATGTTCTCTGTGCTGTTTAAGAGAGAGTGTCTGTTCTCTGTGCTGTTTAAGAGAGAGTGTTCTCTGTGCTGTTTGTTTAAAAGAGAGAGTGTCTGTTCTCTGTGCTGTTTAAGAGAGTGTCTGTTCTCTGTGCTGTTTAAGAGAGTGCCTGTTCTCTGTGCTGTTTGTTTAAGAGAGAGAGTGTCTGTTCTCTGTGCTGTTTAAGAGAGAGTGCCTGTTCTCTCTGCTGTTTAAGAGAGAGAGTGTATGTTCTCTGTGCTGTTTAAGAGAGAGAGTGTATGTTCTCTGTGCTGTTTAAGAGAGAGTGTCTGTTCTCTGTGCTGTTTAAGAGAGAGTGCCTGTTCTCTGTGCTGTTTAAGAGAGAGAGTGTCTGTTCTCTGTGCTGTTTGTTTAAGAGAGAGTGTCTGTTCTCTGTGCTGTTTAAGAGAGAGTGTCTGTTCTCTGTGCTGTTTGTTTAAGAGAGAGTGTATGTTCTCTGTGCTGTTTAAGAGAGTGTATGTTCTCTGTGCTGTTTGTTTGAGAGAGAGTGTCTGTTCTCTGTGCTGTTTAAGAGAGAGTGTTCTCTGTGCTGTTTGTTTAAAAGAGAGAGTGTTCTCTGTGCTGTTTGTTTAAAAGAGAGAGTGTCTGTTCTCTGTGCTGTTTAAATGAGTGTCTGTTCTCTGTGCTGTTTAAGAGAGTGTCTGTTCTCTGTGCTGTTTGTTTAAGAGAGAGTGCCTGTTCTCTGTGCTATTTGTTTAAAAGAGAGAGTGCCTGTTCTCTGTGCTGTTTAAGAGAGAGAGTGCCTGTTCTCTGTGCTGTTTAAGAGAGAGAGTGTCTGTTCTCTGTGCTGTTTGTTTAAGAGAGAGAGTCTGTTCTCTGTGCTGTTTAAGAGAGAGTGTCTGTTCTCTGTGCTGTTTGTTTAAGAGAGAGTGTATGTTCTCTGTGCTGTTTAAGAGAGTGTATGTTCTGTGCTGTTTGTTTAAGAGAGAAAGTGTATGTTCTCTGTGCTGTTTAAGAGAGAGTGTCTGTTCTCTGTGCTGTTTAAGAGAGAGAGTGTATGTTCTCTGTGCTGTTTAAGAGAGAGTGTCTGTTCTCTGTGCTGTTTAAGAGAGAGTGTCTGTTCTCTGTGCTGTTTGTTTAAGAGAGAGTGCCTGTTCTCTGTGCTATTTGTTTAAGAGAGAGTGTCTGTTCTCTGTGCTGTTTGTTTAAGAGAGAGTGTCTGTTCTCTGTGCTGTTTGTTTAAGAGAGAGAGTGTCTGTTCTCTGTGCTGTTTGTTTAAGAGAGAGTGTCTGTTCTCTGTGTTGTTTAAGAGAGAGAGTGCCTGTTCTCTGTGGTGTTTGTTTAAGAGAGAGAGTGCCTGTTCTCTGTGCTGTTTAAGAGAGAGTGCCTGTTCTCTGTGCTGTTTAAGAGAGAGTGTCTGTTCTCTGTGCTGTTTAAGAGTGTCTGTTCTCTGTGCTGTTTGTTTAAGAGAGAGTGTCTGTTCTCTGTGCTGTTTAAGAGAGAGTGCCTGTTCTCTGTGCTGTTTAAGAGAGTGCCTGTTCTCTGTGCTGTTTGTTTAAGAGAGAGAGTGTCTGTTCTCTGTGCTGTTTAAGAGAGAGTGCCTGTTCTCTGTGCTGTTTAAGAGAGAGAGTGTATGTTCTCTGTGCTGTTTAAGAGAGAGTGCCTGTTCTCTGTGCTGTTTAAGAGAGAGAGTGTCTGTTCTCTGTGCTGTTTTTTTAAGAGAGAGTGTCTGTTCTCTGTGCTGTTTAAGAGAGAGTGTCTGTTCTCTGTGCTGTTTGTTTAAGAGAGAGAGTGTATGTTCTCTGTGCTGTTTAAGAGGGAGAGTGCCTGTTCTCTGTGCTGTTTGTTTAAGAGAGAGAGTGTATGTTCTCTGTGCTGTTTAAGAGAGAGTGTCTGTTCTCTGTGCTGTTTAAGAGAGAGTGTTCTCTGTGCTGTTTGTTTAAAAGAGAGAGTGTCTGTTCTCTGTGCTGTTTAAGAGAGTGTCTGTTCTCTGTGCTGTTTAAGAGAGTGTCTGTTCACTGTGCTGTTTGTTTAAGAGAGAGAGTGCCTGTTCTCTGTGCTATTTGTTTAAAAGAGAGAGTGCCTGTTCTCTGTGCTGTTTAAGAGAGAGAGTGTGTATGTTCTCTGTGCTGTTTAAGAGAGAGTGTCTGTTCTCTGTGCTGTTTAAGAGAGTGCCTGTTCTCTGTGCTGTTTGTTTAAGAGAGAGAGTGTCTGTTCTCTGTGCTGTTTAAGAGAGAGTGCCTGTTCTCTGTGCTGTTTAAGAGAGAGAGTGTATGTTCTCTGTGCTGTTTAAGAGAGAGAGTGTATGTTCTCTGTGCTGTTTAAGAGAGAGTGTCTGTTCTCTGTGCTGTTTAAGAGAGAGTGCCTGTTCTCTGTGCTGTTTAAGAGAGAGAGTGTCTGTTCTCTGTGCTGTTTGTTTAAGAGAGAGTGTCTGTTCTCTGTGCTGTTTAAGAGAGAGTGTCTGTTCTCTGTGCTGTTTGTTTAAGAGAGAGTGTATGTTCTCTGTGCTGTTTAAGAGAGTGTATGTTCTCTGTGCTGTTTAAGAGA